>NC_056692.1:44411255-44538396 GCF_018350215.1 Panthera leo | reverse complement strand
TTCTTGGGTTTGAGCCCCACGTCGGGCTCTGTGCTGACAGCGCGGAGCCTGGAGCCCGCTTTGGAGTCTGTGTCTAACTCGCTCTCTGCCCCTCCCCCACCCCCCTGCTTGCACCCTGCCTCTCTCTCAAAAATAAATATTAAAAATAAAAAAATTAAAAGGCTGATCCTGCACACCTCCCCTGATGAAAACAAACAAAAGCAGACACTACTTAAAGTAATCCAGACAGATTTCAGTCAGTAACATAGTATTGCAGTGCCGTAGGGGAAAGGGTTCATCGTGAGCAGGCACCCGACTGGGATTATTACAGAGGTGATGGGGTATTTCACAGGGAGAATGAGGGACTAGGGAAGGGAATGAGTGGGGGGCTCTATGATCAGAAGTGAAAGATGACAAAAAGCAGGAAGGCGACGCTGGCCCATATGAGACCCATCTGGCTTTGCTGACACTTCTCAAAGTTAAGCTCCTGCCCTCTCACAGAAGCTGGGAGACAGGGGCCCGATCTTCAGGCATTGGCTGGACTCAGCAGCCAATCCTTTAGACAGCCAGGAGTTTTGCAGGCAGGCACTTTAAGGGAGGCTAGGGTCCTACTAGGGATGCGGCCACGAGCTGCCAGCAACCACGTCCGTGTTTGTTCGCCTTCACAGGCCAAGCAAGGTCGAATCAAGAAGAGGGCTCGGAGGAGCCTGGCGAGCATTTGGAGAAAGAATCTGTCACCCTCCGAACCCACATGCCCACCCCTCCTGAGCCCATCCCCCAAACAGAGGGACCACTTTGACAGGCCTTTTTATGCTCACCAAACGACTGAAGTAGGACAAGGCGGACGGGGAGGTGGGGGAAGCAGAGGTTCTCCGGCTTCTTCAGGGCTGGAGGTCGGCAGGGATTTGGGGGTGGGAGACGAAGGGCAGAGCAGATTGAGGATGACCAGGAGGCTCAACTGGATTCTTAACCTGGGAGTCCCGACTGGTCATGCTGGCCGGCTCCTGCCCCCACGGAGGTCAGGGCCTCTCAGTCCTGAGGACCACCAGGCACGACCAGCTCTGGCTCCTGTGGTCCTGGTGGGGGTATGTTGTTGAGACCTGGGGGATGGCGTGGAGCACCAGCTGGGGGGCGGGAGCACACTCATTCAAGAAGAAGAAAAGTCCCGAGGCCCAGAGCAGAGGCAGGAATGGTGCTTAGGCTGCGTGTGTTTCCAGGGCAGCGGCAGAGAGCGGTCTGGCGCCACACTGTGGAGGAAATGAAGATTTCAACGGTACAAAGGCCTCGTCTGGATGAGGGCTACACCCCAGGGTGGTAGAGCAGGAAAACAGAAGGAGCCTGGCTCCCTGACATAAGAGCCACCGAACCAGCCCCAGATCCAGTACTTAACCGGATTATCATATGAGAGATCAAGAAGCTGCCTCTTAAAAAAATTTCTTTTCAATGTTTACTTATTTTTGAGAGACAGAGACAGAGCATGAGCAGGGGAGGGGCAGAGAGAGAGGGAGACACAGAATGTGAAGCAGGCTCCAGGCTCCGAGCCGTCCGCACACATCCCGACGTGGGGCTCGAACCCATGAACGGCAAGATCGTGACCTGAGCCAAAGTCAGACACCTGACCGACTGAGCCACCCGGGTGCCCCCAAGAAGCTGTTTTTTAATTTAACCCACTGTTGGGGCGCCTGGATGGCTCAGTCGGTTAGGTGTCCGACTTCGGCTCAGGTCAGGATCTCACCGTTCGTGGGTTCAAGCCCCACATCGGGCTCTGTGCTGACGGCTCGGAGCCTGGAGCCCGCTTCAGACTTTGTGTCTCCCTCTGCCCTTCCCCCACTCAATCTCTGTCTCTGTCTCAAAAATAAATAAACATTTAAAAACAAAGGAATTAAAGGGCGCCTGGGTGGCTCAGTCGGTTAAGCATCCAACTTCAGCTCAGGTCACGATCTCGGGGTTCGTGAGTTTGAGTCCCACATCGGGTTCTGTGCTGTCAGCCTGTCAGCACAGAGCCCGCTTTGGATCCTCTGCCCCACTCTCTCTGCCCCTCCCCCGCTTGCACTCTCCCCCCCGCCCCCCGAAAAAAAGGATTAAAAAAAAAGAATTAAAAAAAATCACTTAACCACTGTTGTGTTGGGTCTCTACTGCAGCAGCTGAACCTGTACGTAACCTGATAACGGAGGGAATCCATGTATCTGTTATCTTTTGCCACAACAGTGCTAACTAATAGACCATCCTCAAAACTCAGAGGAGGCTGGGAAACCGATTCTCACAGGTTGGCCGTTACCGCTGTACTTTAATGCCCTGCTGGCTGGATCGGCGCTGCTTCTCACGGCTGGTCTTTTCTCCCTGTGTTGCTGCCGGGACCCAGGCTGAAGAGGCAGCGGCTACCCAAGAGAAGCGTAAGAGAGCAAGCAAAAGAGCCATCGGGCCTCTTCGAGCCTAAGCACGGAACCAGCCCCAAGCCCCAAGCCAGGGGATGGGAAAGTACACTGTGGCCACGAGGAGACACAGCAGGAGCGGGGATGCGGGGAGGGCCCATAATTCTCTCTCCCAGAATGTGACAGAGTCCTGGGTCAGAGGCTACAACACGGTGGCCCTGCTCTTCTAGGCGTCACCTACGAATGGCGCAGAGTGAAAGACAGCGTCCGTCCATGTGAAGACTCAACCGCAGTTCTCTATTAGGTCAGGAGCCCTGACAAGACAAGAATCACATCTCCTTCCTCTTCCCAACGCCTAGGGCCAGGCCCTGCCCTCAGGGCTGACTCAGGGAGATTACTGGGTGAATCTGAGACCATTTCTTCACTCTCTGCGTAGGATTCCTTATGTGATACAGACTGACCTCCTAAAGGTCAGCACACAGTGCTAGGGGTTTGCCCGCAAAGCTGCAAAGGGACTGTGCCATTGGGAACTGAGATGTGTACCTAGGTCTGTCTACACCGCATCCTGGATCCACTGCCTGCCAGAGGGACCTCCAGAAGAAAGGACTTCCACAAGTTAAATATCGCAGACTTCACACTCCAAAGGAGAACCGTTTGAAGAGAGCCATGGTTAACCCTGAGGAATGCCACCATCACCACAGAATTCCAGGCACCGGGCATGTGGGTAGAAAGCATATTTTAGGGCAGTGACTCATGGTAAGTCGTTTCCTCCAGTCCCTAAAACGGGCTATTCAATGTCAAGCTGTCTCAGGCTCAGGCTGATAACAGGGCAGCCATAGGGGACCTAGTGGGAGCTGCGTTGTCACGGTCCAAGTCTGTACGCACCGCTTGTATAACCTGCCCAAGTTCACAAAGACAGGATATCAGTCGCCGCTCTTTATGCTCCCAGTGAAAGAAATCCAACTAAAATATGCTTAAGCCAAAAATGTCATACGGTGTATCGGCTCACATAACCGGGAAGCCTAAGATCTTCAAGCTGGCCGCATCTAGCGCTCAAACGTCATTCTCTCCCCAACTATCCCTCAGTTGTGCTTTCCTCCATGACGGCTTCAGGCTTCAGGATGGATGCCCCAAGACTGCAAAGATAGTCGTTAGTAACTCCAACTCTCCACTGAGGTTGAGCAAGCCTCATAAAGGAAAGCCAGTCTTCAAAAAGCCTCTGATTGGTCTGCTTGGACCCTGTATCTGGCAGGAGGAGACCCTGATTGGCCAGCCATGGTCAGCGTGCACCTGCAAGGTGGGCCTTAAACCAGTACTTAAGTCTCTGCTAGGGCACAGGAACTGAATAGAAAGTCAAGAGAGGGGGTTGTCTCACGGCAAGTTGAGGGGGCGAGGTGACAAATGGAAGACCAGACATTGAGGCTAGATTGAACTAACCCTAAGCCTAAACTTTGAACAGGCTTTCACACGTTCATAGATGCTATTGTGAGTAAAACACAAATTCACTTAAGAGCAGGAGTGCCTTCATAGTAACTTTTGGTCTTTCTGTATTTTTTGTCCCAATTAATAGATATCGAAAGGATCCCTACGATCACGAGCAGGTCCGAAGACCATTCTATTTTTTAATATTAGAAAGGGATTCTTAACTGCAGATTAAGAGAGAGAGTAAAGAAAGCAAGAAGAGAAGGGAGCCAGGAAAACCCCAGCCCAGGAAGCAGCGAAGGAAGGTTCCAGGACAGCAGCGTATGACAGGTCAAGGAGGTAGCCGAGGGAAACGGCACTAACTGTCATGCCAGAGCACTGGAGCGGAGTGGAGGAGTGATCGTGGCGGGCAGCACAGAAAGAGAAGGAGAAGAAATTAAACCCCGGGGGTCAGGGGACAGAAACGAGTGCCATCGGACTACATGAGCAAGCTCTGCGGTGAACAATGCTTACCTAGTCACAATTCTGCAACCACTATCAATCATGGGGCAAGAGTGACAAAACTAAACCCCAAGAATGGAATGGGTGGGGGGTGTTAAAGACCTAACTCCTTGCCTGTGTTGCTAGGAAGTCCACAGATAGTGTCTAAAATGGATGAATCAGAGCACCTGGGTGGCTCAGTCGGTTGAGCGTCTGACGTCAGCTCAGGTCACGATTTCACGGTTCGTGGGTTCGAGCCCCGCATCGGACTTTGTGTTGACAGCGCAGAGCCTGCTTGGGATTCTCTCTCTCCTTCTCTCTCTTTCAAAAAAAAAAAAAAAAATTAAAAAACTCTTTTAAATGGAAGAATTAAGAGCTAGAAACACAAGATAGGTGGAGATAAGCACCAGAAGATCCAGCGAGAGGTAAGGAGGACCGAGGACTGGCGAGCTGGCCCAGGAGGGTGGGGATGGTCGAGGCAAGAAGCTGCTGCGGGTCATTCTGTTTCCTCACCACTTCATTTCGTACTATTTGAACTGTAAACTATGTGTGATAACATTTGGGAGGCTTAAAGAGTCCATTCTTTTGTCAACGGCACCTCAAAGCTGTATTTGTGTCCAACTTTATTGAGATAGAATTGACACATAATTTTTACGAACCCTTTAAATCCATTTTTTAAAGAGAGTGGGAAGAACCAGCTTCCTGCAACAGAAGCCATGAGAACATTACCTATTCCGGTTTCAAAAGAAATGGTGGCATTAGTTCTGCTTAGATGATTTCGGTCAGAGACCAAGTAAGCATACATCTGGGGTTCAAACAAGAGAGGCTCTCACTCCAGTGCTCAAAGACCAGTTAGAAAACGGAGATCTGACTGAACTGGGTAGGTACGAATTAGCCAAAACTGTAACAATAATAATAATAATAATAATAATATAGCTAGTTATCCTCAAGTGCTTACTTCAGACCAGAAACCGTCCTGAGGATATTATCTTATTTAATCCTCGTGGCAACTGATATTTTCCCCAATTTACAGATGAGGAACTGAGGCTCAGATAGTTTGGGGAACTTCCCGGAAGTCACACACTCTGGCCCCTCTGCCTGAGGCGGAGGGGCCTCAGCGTGTTGTGATTTACTTCTCTTTTCTAACCACCAATCAAACTTAGAAGTTTCTATCTCTGGTGCCATCTCGAGGGGCCTATGAAAACCACTGACTGTGGCAGTGGTCTCAGGCCCACACTTGCTGGGTTGTGCTGGGCCCTGCGCTGTCTTAGGGAAGGCCTAGAAAACAGTATGGGGTAGAGCCGGTATTCAAACCTAAGCATTCCCGGCTCCAAAGCCCGCTTGCTCGGCCACTGAATTATGCTAGTTCTCCAGCTAGAATCAGAGCTGGGTGAGGATCCCACCTGTAGTAATTATGAGTTGTATGGCCTTGGGCCCCCAAGTTCCTTAACCTCTCTTAAGCCTGTTTTATCATCTATGCCATGGGGATAACAATGGTGCTTACCTTCAGGGTGGTTGCTAAGGATAAATCAAAATTCCTATCTGGCAAATAGGAGCCTCTATTTTCCACACCTGTTAAATGCCTTGCCCTTCAGCTCCTAGGTTAAGGAGAGATTCTCACATTTTCTCACCCTTCAGATCCACGGGTGGTAGGGCAAGAGACAGAAAAGGTTTGGGTCAAGGCTAAATACTTGGACCTCATCCCAGAGTGACTCTCCAGGGCAGGGGCGGGGTTCAGGAATCTACACCTTAGACCCCCGAGAAATTCAGATGCCTGCAGTCCTCCTGCCTGGCTTTGAATGACTATGCGTAGTGCTTGAAATCTGACAGACCAGTGCCTTTGTGAGCGTCTGAGCCCTTCCTGCACTGGCCTCCAGCTGTGTCTGTGCCTCCTCCCTTTCCCCATTGCCCAATCTGTCTTTATCTCCCCCTTCCATTCTAAGCCCCCTCCCCTTACTCTAGCCTTACTTCCTAGCTTCCTCTCCACCTCTCCGTGCACCCTCCCCTGAGCTCAGTCTGCATTCCTACCCACCGGCCGTTTCTCTACCAGTCTCTTCGCAGGCATTGCCCTTTCCTGTGTCCACCCGGAAGGCTCAGATAAAAGTTGCTTCCGCCAGGATAACCTTCAAGGCCTCTTCTCTGGCACCATGGCACTTTGCACGTACCTTTATTATTGCTCAAATAACAGGGTAATGGGAGATTTTTTTTTCCGGCCTCAGATTACCTGGTGGACTCGTGGCCCACGAATGGTGGAAATGTGCGCCAGAGTAAGATGGAGAGAGGAGGACAAGCCCGTAGACTTTGCAGAGGGGCCGAGAGGCCTGAGAAGTAAGAGAAGACCAGGAGACAGGGGCTCCTGAAAAGATAGATAAGAGATTACCATGCGGGGTTCCCACAGCTTTTGCAGACAGCGGCTGCGCAAAAATTCATTGGAAGAACTGAGGAATGTTGCTGGCTCCATCTGGGGGAGGGCATGCTTGTATCAAGACACTGATGCTCTTGATGTGCTATAATTATAACCAGAAACACTATCCTTTTGCCCAGGAAACTGGATTTCCCAGTAAATTCCTTACTTTCCAAGTTGTTTAACGCTAAGATAATGCTTTGCTTCTGTGTCCTTATTTATTTATCTTTAACGTTTATTTACTTTGGAGAGGGAGAGCACAAGCGAGGGAGGGGCAGAGAGAGAGAGAGAGAGAGAGAGAGAGAGAGAGAGAGAGAGAATCCCAAGCAGGCTCTGCACGGTCAGCGCAGAGCCCAATGCAGGGCTGGAACTCACAACTGTGAGATTGTGACCTGAGCCGAAGTCAGACACTTAACCGACCGAGCCACCCAGGCATCCCTCCGTGTCCTTATTTCTAACTTTCTGTTCAACTGTTAACCATACTAAATGTACTCAGATTCATCTAGTCTAAAATCGAGGAGAGGTGGTTCTCGCTCCTAGAGAGAGAATTATTGAAGAGGCAGCCCGCACACACTCAGGTGCCACATCTCCAACAGCTGGTTTTATAAATGGAAACAGGCACTGGGACCCCTTCTTCTCCCCTTCCCAGAAAGGCTGATGGAGAGCCTGGCCCAGATCAGTGGAGCTTTCTTCCAAGAACTGTCCCGTTCCCAGACCAGCCCTGTAGACACCCCCAAAGTCCCCCTGGACCTGCAGGTAGCAGTACCTCTCCACCCCAGTACTCACCCCACACTCAGGCCCTCAGATCCCACTTGACCTAAGCCTGCAGGTATGAAGTGTCCAAAGCACAAGACATCTGTCCCCACCCCCACCAACACACACTCTTGACCTTTTGTTCTGAGTCCATGTGAAAGAGAAATGTCAACTCTACCAAGTAAAGGAAACAAACAACTTCCTGGCTAGATGAGAATAACCAGAACCTTAAGCTTCATGCCTGGGGGCTGACGGGTACCTAAAGGTGCTCCCTTGGTGATAGGGGTGATCAAAACCTGTATGCTTTTCCTGAGAACCACCAGGCGGGAAGCACCAACTGCACTGATGCCCTCAGGGAGGCAAAACTAGGGTAGACGTTATTGTTCCGATTTTACAAGTGGGAACCTTCCGGGCAGGAGGCCAACAGACAGCCTCAACGGTAGATAGTGCTGTGCCCAGGCAAGGTCGTGAACCCAGAAGGCGGCCGGGATCTAGCGAGACGCAGACACTGCTGGGGGCGGGCAGTAGGACACGTTCCGCCCGACACTGGTGGGCTAGCCTGGTGGCCTCGCCTCTCCGTGCGCATCTCGGGTCGCAGAGTCCCCAGCCTCCCAGATCACTCACCTGCTCTGGGGCTGGGAACTTGGGCTTTCCTGAGCGCTGGCCCCGCCCCGAGGCTCCGCCGGCCCTGCGCTTGGCTCCGCGGTCCGGGGGCGGGGCCGGACGCCGAACCAACGTGATGGCGTCAGGCGCCGCGAGCGCCGTTTCCTGTTGTCCCTGGCCGGGAGGCCGCAGCGCCTGGTCTGAGGCTTAGGGGCTGCAGTGGCCAGGAGTGCCCCGCGCCCCCTCCCCGCTCCCTCTGGTGAGTTAGGGGTCAGAGGGCGAGGAGGGTGAGGAGGGGACGGCGGGGCCGAGACGAGAACGGGCGATGGGTCACCAGCCCTGTCCGTGATCGCAAACCCTTGGTTGCTTTGAAACTGTCCTGCTTCAGAGCCTTTTCCCTTCCCGGCCTGAGCCCCGCACCCTACCCCACTCGGACCCGAGCCTTCAGCCCAAACAGCCAGTGCTGACCGACCCGTCCCCTTCCTCTTCTCCACCCGTGACCCGAGCCCAGCCCTTACCCTCACCCCTTCACCACTGGTCTTGCGTAAGTGCAGCCACACTCGACCCCACGGTAGCCCACTTCCAACCCCTAGGACAGCCACTTCCCTCCGCCTCCCTCTAACGCATCTCCTTCTCACCCCTCAACCCCTTTGGCAATCCCAGTGCTCCACGCAAACCTCCTCGAGCCCCCCCTCCCCCTCCCCGTCTTTCTGGCTTACCCCCTTTCAGGCTCAGCTTTCTTATCCCAGCCCCCCTGCTCAGCCCCCCAAGGTCTGCTCAGCCAAAACACCCACCTCCCCCCACTCATTTAATACCTACCACTACAGTAGATGCCCTATTGCGCTTACCGCCCTCTTCTTGATAACTCTGATCTCAGCCCTATCTCAAGTCTTGTATGTATCTTCTTGTCCTCACCCACTCAACCCCTAACTTCCAAGCCCACCACATACTTTCTTTCCATCCCCAGCCAGCCTGAGGACACTTCATTCCTGAGTCTTTGCTAAACCACCCCCCAACTCTTGCTGCCCTAGTTCCCACCACCCCTACCCAATCTTGTTAGATTGACGTCTTCCTATCCCCATTTCAACTCTTCATCCCAGCTCTGTGCCCATTCTTCCCTTGATGTGGTCCCCATTTGATCTGAGAACCTAGTGCAGTCCCCTGCCAACCCCACCTGCTTTCTCAGAGCCAGGCACTTGCCGAACACCTCAATTGAGGCAGGGCCTCAGATGGTAAGTAAGTGTGGAGGAGTAGAGATCCTTCTCCCGTGGGTCAAGTGCTTTTCCTGGATGTCAGGCCCCCTGTACCTGTCCTTAAGGATTGTATTCCTGGCATCCATATTACATTACTCGCGTTGGCTGCTGGAATGATAGGTATCATCCAAATACCTGGAAGGTGAGGGAGCTACTCATTCAGCTGGGGCAGTGGAAGCTTATCACTTCCTTTTGGGTGATGATCTGGAGAAACTCAAGCGGTTCCACTGTGTGGGGTTGGCTGTGGTCACAGAATCATGTCCATGTGTATTGCCCTGCCGCTCAGAAAGGACCCTCACCCAGTGCTCCTCCTGGCCAGAACTGGTTGTAGATTAGTCCCGCTACCGAATGTGCCAGAGGTGACGTTGCATGTTGTGAAGAGTAGAGATGAGTGGATCCTGGGGACGCCGAGGCCTCCGTGGAGGCTGTTGAATTGCTTCCTCTTTTTGCAGGTGCTGGATCATTGAGTTTTGACCATTTTGATTACCCATGAACACAGAGAGTCAAGTTATCTCAGAGTAGCTAGACATTCTTGAGGCACCCAGGCTCCATGGTTAACATTTATAATCTCCTGGGATTTGGGGGTGCACATCCCCTCTAAGTTCTGGTGACCAAACTCCAAAGGATTGGCCATTTGACAGCCATTGTAAAGGACCCCAAAGAAGACCCCTTGTCTTTGCTTGCATTTATAGTCTCACGCCTTTGAGAATCGGATGTCCTTTTACCTTCAATATCCCCTTCCGTTAAGGTGTGATCTCTGAAGGGTTTCAGCCTGTTGGCAGCTTGGTGTAATGGAAGGAGTTCCGCAGTGACCCCACCACTGAGAAGTTGTATACCTCAACTTCTTACAGTCTGAAACGGTCTGAGCCTTTTTATTTTACTCATCTGTTCATTCAGCAAGTATTTTGTGAGCACCACTGTGTGCCGTGCACTGTTTGAAGCATTAGAAAGACAATGGTGAATGAGTCAGGCAAAGGTCCTGCTTTCATTCACTCAGAGTTTGGTCCTTGCCAGAATCTTAAGGGATCTGGGACAAGAATATGGGAGAGATGGGTGTTGTTGGATGGAAGGAGGGAGGGAGGAAAGAAAGATACCCAGTGTTCCTAGACCTCACATTTCTGGCCTCACCCACTAGCCTTTGGACTGGGAATCACGAGCTAGAAGTTGCTTGCCCTCCAGCTGATATTCAGTTGCTTTGTCGCCCTACCCACCCCCCCCCCCACACCCATCCCACCCCCCACAGGGCTCTTGTCTAGAAATCCAACTTTCTTCAGGTAGAAGGAGGTGCTGTTTACTCAGCACTCACATGTCTGAAGTATCAGCTGTCTTTCTGAATCAGAAGATAACTTTGTCATTTGTTTCCAGCTGAAAACCCTGACTCATCACCTGGTACAGCAGCTGGAGGGCTTAAACACCGGCCTGTTGTCGTGCATAGCCAGGTGCAGGATCGGAGTCAGGCCGTAGAGACGAGGCTGTCGCGGATGGCGGGGAAGTCTCTAAGAAGAAGAGGTTGCTGTTTACTGATGAACGGAGTGTTTCGAAAGTGGTGAAGCCAGGTTATCCATTTCTTCTTCTAATGTAAGTCTCATCTGAGTCCTTCTCCTCTTTTCGTTCTTCCTTAGTCTCTGGAGGAAGTGAAATTGGATGTTTATAGAAGGCCAGGCAGTATCACGAAGAGAATCAACCCCAACGATTCCTTCCTGTGTGTTGGAACATTTGAGGAGGGACAGCTCGGAAACCTGGCTGCCACGGAAAGGACCTGTGGTCAGCTAGTTGGGGCCACAGATCTGATGGGCAAGATTGTTTCTTGTCAGTGTTAGGCCTTCTTTGATAAGGTGGAGCTTCTGAAGAGTCTGTGAATAATAAGTTTGCCTGAAACTCTTTGAACCAAGGACCTGGGACAGTATGAACTGACGAAAGGCACAGAGCTTGGAATGAGAAAATTCTGTCCCTCACCTGAGGCATGTTTCTACTGAGCCTCAGTTTTCTCTTCTGTGAATGAGGGATACTCATCCTTCTCTCACAGGATTGTTTTAAGAATTAAATGAGGATAGAGAATGAGATCCTGTGCCAGAGTGAACCAATACAGAGGGGCAGAGGTAGACGAAGGGTGACTTAAGAGTTTCCTAAAGGCACACGGCACTCACCTTTTCTGCTCCACTGTATCAGGGATGTTTGAACTCTCTACTTGCTCTCTTTATTCTGGGTCTCCTGAAGACCCACCCCTCTTTCGTTTGCTTCTTGGTGTCAGTGAAGACAGCTCTGAAGATAGACAGTGAAACCAGTCCCATAGCATGGTAGATGGGGGTCTGGCTCACCCAAGGAGCCTGCTGGAGTGCTGACCTAGCAGTCAGGAGACCCAGAGCCCAGAGATCTCACATCGTAGATGGTCGTGGTCCTGCCTCTGAGCCATTTCCTGCCTTCCTGAGGCGTTCTAGAACCGACAGGCCTATGTAGGGAGCTTTGGCTTCCTGCAAGGAAAGATGTGCCCGGAACTTTGGCCTGACCCCCACGTCTCAGTTCTGTTTTGTGAATTGTCAAGTGGCAATTCTTCTAGGTTTCTCTGCACTGTTGTCCTTTTGTGACGTTCCTGACACTGTTTTAGGTCACAGTTGTCTCTTGTCTGGCCCTGCTCTGACCTCAGTGTCAGTTTACTTTGTTTTTTCAGCAGACCCTGACTTGGCCAGAGCACCCACTTAATGATAAGCCTCCCTCCCTCCAGTGAATATTATATTCAGTGAATTAGTTGATGAGGCCTCAATGGTCTTCCTCTTCAGATTGCTGAGGCCCAAGCCTTGAGGCCGGCTGAGGGAAGGGCAGTTTTAGGGCTTGAGGCTCTGTCTAGAAGGGCAGGCCCCCGGAATTGCCAGAGGGGATTGGATGCCAGGGTCTCAAAGCCAGCGAGCCTGAACTTGGCCTGCAGGGCTGCGTAGGGTAGCCTTGAAGAAACCCAGCCTCTAGGATCAGGCACGGTTTCAGGACCGACTCTATAGTATGTCCCCTTCTCCCGGTGCCCTGGTGGCCAGAGCATGGAGCTGGTCTCCAGCGAAGGGTCCTGAGGATTCCCAGTGGGTAGGAGCTGGGAAAGTGGTGGAGGGAGAGACAGTCTGATGGGCTGTGGCCAGGGGCTAGTGTTCCTCCTGTCAGTCTGTTGTGCGCTGACCAGAGCTGGTTTCGTGGGGGCCGTCCTCCACACACCTATCTGCCTTTGCATGTCCTTACTTAGGAAGGTCGGCGCTGGGTCCTGTTCACCCTCTGCCGGATCCAGAGGCCAGGGCTTGAATCAGAGCATCTTTCATCATTTAGGGCCACCCTGCCGTTCTCCATGCCTCACTGTTCGCCTGTAAACCTTTCCTGCCAGACTCAACCCTGATGCTCCCTTGCATCCCGCCACCTGGGCCCCCAGCTGGAGAGCCCTCCTCCCAAGACTTCCCTGCCCCCTCCCCAGCCACCCCTTAGCCCTAGCTCACACCCGCCTCTTCCAGAAGGGTGGATGTCATCCTGGCCGAAGGTGGTAGAGCCCGCCACTGATCAGCCCTGGGATCTTGGGAAGTTCCCTGACCTGGGTCAGCTTTGATTTATCTGGATAATAAAAGAGCTCGCCTAGGGTGGTTACAAGGAATGAATGAAGCAATGTGTGTAAACAGTACAAAATCCATTCATCATGCCTCCATTTGATAACTTCTTTGGGCCATAGGTTTTTGAGAACAGAGACAGCGATGACCTATTTTTTGGTGTCCCTCCATGCTCGGCAGCGTGGTCACTAGAGATCTGTTTAGATGGGAATGTGCCTGCCCAATCCTGGTCCGTCCAAGTGGCTGGGGCGGTCCAGGCGAGCCAACAGCCACCCCCCGAGGCTCAGGTTGAGGCCCCCCCCCCCCCCACACACCTAAGCCACCCCCGGGGGGGTGGGGGGGAAGCCAGTGCCCTGAGGGATTTACCTGTGTACTGACTTCAGGTAGTTGAGCGGACTCATTCAGACAGTGGCCTTTGCCTATAAGGCTTGGCCACATCCAACCGGGGTAATAGATACCATTTATCCTTAGTACCGTCAGGCACTGTGCTGGGCGTTTTCCACATTCATAACCTCCGTTTGAGACGTCTGCCGTGGTGCCCCACCTAGCATGCCTAAGTGGTTAGTGGCAAATCGAGATTCGAACCCGTGTTGTTTCCCTTTAGGCGTGTCCCTGTGCTGCTCCAGCTGGACCCTCGTGCCTGGAGGGGAAGCAGCTATGTAGCAAGAGGCCCTCCCTTTGGAAACTTCCTTCAGTTGTGCTTGTCCCTGCCGAGCTGGCAGACATCGGGCTGGCACAGGAGTCAGAGGCTCCGAATGTGAATTGTGAGCCCCTGCTTCCTGGTCCACGTGGGCTCTTGGCACCTCCAGCGGCAGCATCCCCCTCGCACCCTTAGTTCTGTATCCAAATCGGCCCCTCATTCCCTGCTTTTTTGTGCCAGCGTTTGGTGTGGCATACAGAGGCCTCTCCATGCCCTGATTAGGGTGGACCCACCCACGGCACATAGGATTCCCCACCTCCTGAGATTCGAGCCCTCACATTTCTTCTCTTCCCTTGTTTCCTTCCTTAAAATCCACTCTTGGCTTTTACTTTTGAATTCAGAGGCCTTTGCATTGCAGTTTGAGGAAGTCACATCCCACCTCTTCTTTAACTCTCAGGGGACCTGTCACCAATAACAAGCCCCGTGGTTCATTTCACCTCTTCCTTAGGACCAGAAAACAGAAGCAAGTCAAATCTCAACTACAAAGATAAATTGCACTCAGGAATGACCAAATGGAGTGAGAAAGCCAATTCTATTCAGGACAGAAAATAAAAAACAAATATAACAGCTTATAGTCAATGACACAGTTAACAGAGAAAACACAAAAGGATTTGAGAATACCAACATTAATGGGGCACCTGCGTGGCTCAGTCGGTTAAGCATCCGACTTCGGCTCAGGTTGCAGTCCATGGGTTCAAGCCCTGCACTGGGCTCTGTGCTGAAGCTCAGAGCCTGGAGCCTGCTTCAGATTCTGTGTCTCCCTCTCTCTCTGCCCCTCCCCAACTTGCACTCTGTCTCTCACTCTCTCTCTCTCTCAAAAATAAACAGTATACAAAATTTAGAATGGCATCATTAATATATCCTCAGACAGAGGTAAACAGTACATCTAATAAAAAGAACCAACTCAAGATTATATGAATGAAAAGTATTATCATTAGTAAAAAACTCAGTCTATGAGCAGCAGAAACGGTCGTTGAATAAATTAGAAAACTTGAGAGATCTGGCCACTGATTTCTTACCAATACTTGAAATTCTATGTATTTATTATATTTACATATTTGTTTTTATATTATATATTTGTAAACCCCTTGACAAGTGGGATATTTGGTCAGTTTTGTTCTTGAGCTTATATCCCTGGCACGTAAAACAGTTCCTGGGACATAGGAGATGCTCCATAAATATTTGTTGAATGAATTCAGAAAGTGACAGGTATCAATTTGCAAATATACTACTTTTAATTAAAACAAATCATTCATTTATCATCATTTATGAGAATAAGTACAACTTCACAGGAAAACAAATGTCTTTCTCCACCTCCACCCCAATTTGTGACTCAATCTTTTGAGACAAGAACCTTTTGAGAATTTCATAAAAGCTATGGAATGGACCCTTTCCCTAGAAAACTGTACTTTCTTGAATACGTGCAAAGGTGTGCATGCGATTTCAATTTGCAGACCATCCCTTTAGGGCTCAGGTCCGTGAATAGAATGGACTGAATTTGTGGGTGCCAAACTTGGATGGGAAATAGAATCACATCTCTATTTTCACAAACCTCTAACTAGAATTAGCATTTCCTTCCATTATGAATGCAGGCAACAAACCACAGATTAGTGTAGTTTATTTGGTCCCCAGCAGAAATCAGATATTTTCATATCACATATTTGGCGTGGATATCTCAAAATATCATTTATTCTCATCAGTACCTTGAAGTTATAATAGTTAGTAGGCGTACCATTATATTTTGTTATTTAATATTCTAACAGAAGCAGATTTATTGCTATATCACTAATCTTTTTTAAAAATTTTTGAAAACTCTATTTCCACATAATTTCCTTTTCCTATATATTTTAACTTATTATACATTTGAAAACATTATCCCAAGAACTTAAGCTTCTGCAGATCATCAATACATATATAGAAGGGTGCCTGGGTGGCTCAGTCTGTTAAGAGAGAGAACTTCAGCTCAGGTCATGATCTCACGGTTCGTGGGTTCGAGCCCCACATTGGGCTCTCTGCTGACAGATCAGAGCCTGGAGCCTGCTTCCAATTCTGTGTCTCCCTCTCTTTCTGCCCCTCCCCTGTTCATGCTCTGTCTCTCAGCAATAAATAAATGTTAAAAAAAATTTTTTTAAAAATTTGATATATAGAAAAAAAGGTTAAAAATCCTGCCCCAGGGGACTATTGACCCATAGTTAAAAACTTCTGTCTTACAAGGCATAACCCTCAAGCTGAATTAGAAATCATCAAATCTTGGGGCACCTGGGTGGCTCAGTTGGTTAAGTGTCTGACTTCGGCTCAAGTCATCATTTCACAGTTTGTGGGGTCGAGCCCCACATCAGGCTCTGTGCTGACAGCTCGGAGCCTAGAGCCTGCTTTGGACTCTGTGTCTCCCTCTCTCTCTGCCCCTTCCCTGCTCACTCTCTCTCTCTCTCTCTCTCTCTCTCTCTCTCAAAAATAAATAAACATTTAAAAATTTTTTAAGAATCATCAAATCTTACCAGATTCATCTTCTAGTATATAAACTACCAAATACACGCTTTTCAAAAAATATTTTTTTAATTTCAGTTTATTTTTTTTAATAGGTAATATATATTTGCATGGCTCAGAATTCCAAAGGTATATAATACACAATTCAAAGTTTTTCTCCTACCCCTGTCCCTCAGCCTACCCACTCTCTCCACTCTCTCTTGTTCCTTGTGCCAAATTACTTTCATTTTTCTTACAAGTTTGGGAAATAAGATCTCCAAGTTAGATACTATCATGAGAAAATATAAACTATATATAGTATTTAAGAAATTCATAAAATTCATAAGAAAACAACTACCTTGTTCTACCATTTGTCCCTTACCAGTAAGGTTATCAGACTAAGGGGCAGGGGGGAATCTACTTTAGGGGGATCATAATCCCTACATTTAGATTACTATGACTGTTATGTCTTTTATTATTAATTCAGAAGTCATTTATGACTTATCTACCCAAGTTGAACTGATGATATGACACACAATCTGTCATGAAAAATGCCAGTCAGTTACTTTGAGTATAATATTGTTTCCAAAATTACTTGTGTCTACACTGACTTTTTCTACAAATCAATTTAAAAAAAAGATAACAAAAAAATTGGCAAAGGACAGAAAATTCAGACAAGAAACACAAATGCCCAGGAAACATACAGAGATATTTAAATGTATACGTAATCAGAAAAATTCAAATTCAGAAGGGACCCATTTTATTCACCCACCAGATCAGCCAAGAAATGGAGAATATCCAAGAGTGGGAGGGTAGGAGGAAATGAATGCTGTCATGGTGTATGGATTGGTGTGTAAATTGGCACACCTTTTTTGAGGGCAATTAAAATTGTATATATCGACATCGTCTTCATCCCAACAGTTCCATTTCCAGGGATCTATTCTACAGAAATACCCACCCACGTACACAAAGATGCATGTATGAGGTGGTCCATGCAGCAATGCATGTAATAAGAAAACTGGACACAGCCTAAACATCCATCAGGAGGGGAATTACTAAATCGTAATACACTCATACTATGGAATATTATGCAGCAGCTTGCATGGATGGGGTAACCCTCTATGTACTGGAAGAAAAAAAGTCTAAGACATACCACGAAGCAAAAGAATCGAGTTGTAGGATGTTACAATTTATGTAAAAAAAAGATAAGAAACTCACACAACAAACCTATTTTGCTGTAAATATGTATGTAGGCAAATGCATGGAAAAAGGTCTGGAAGGATATATACTAAATCCAGAGTAGTGGCTATCCCAGCAGTGGGGGGATTAGAACATAAGGCAGGTGTTCACTAGATCTGTTATTTCATCAAAAAAATTTTTTTTAATGTTTATTTATTTTTGAGACAGAGAGAGAGAGGGAATGAATGAGCAGGAGAGGGGCAGAGAGAGAGGGAGACAGAATCCGAAGCAGGCTCCAGGCTCTGAGCTGTCAACACAGAGCCCAACGTGGGGCTTGAACCCACGAACCGTTGAGATTATGACCTGAGCCGAAGTTGGACACTTAACCGAATAAGCCCCCCAGGCCCCCCTGTTATTTCATTTTTATATATTGAGACTATAATCACGTATTCCTTGTATAATGGAAAATAAGTTGAAATTGATTCTAATTTTAAAGGGAACCTGCCAAATTTAATTTTTAAAATAAACACAGATGGGGCGCCTGGGTGGCTCAGTCGGTTAAGCGGCCGACTTCAGCTCAGGTCATGATCTCGCGGTCCGTGAGTTCGAGCCCTGCGTCGGGCTCTGTGCTGACAGCTCAGAGCCTGGAGCCTGTTTCAGATTCTCTGTCTCCCTCTCTCTGACCCTCCCCCGTTCATGCTCTGTCTCTCTCTGTTTCAAAAATAAATAAACGTTAAAAAAAAATTAACACAGAATTGCAATCGGTAGAGGTCGAGTTGGGATATGGAAGGGGAAACACCTTTCCTCAGAGCTACTGACTTCAAAGTTCTGGACCAAGAAGGACCTTAGAATGCAGTTAGTTTTTTTTTTTTTTGTTTTTTTTTTTTTGTATTCGTATTTGGAGAGAATATACTCACAGTTTCTCAGCCCAACGGTATCCCTTCCATACATTTTCATCAATGTGAGAAATAGAGTTTCCTTGGAAATTTCTGTGAAGAAACACAGTTCAGATCCTTGAATAGGTAGGAAAGGAATGAACAGAATAAATAAAAGAATCACTGGCAACCTTGTGGGGAATATTCCAATGCAGTAAATGCCAACTTTCTAATTTCCGCGGCTATCAGCATCCCAGGTGGTGCAATTAATAAAGAGATAGCGTGGGGCCACTGGCACAAACAAGCCAGCTCCTTAGAACCTGAACTTCCTATTTGTTCCATTCCTTGGGTAGATAACGCCTGTTAATTACTCTGGAGATAAGTATTTTTTTTCCCCAAATCACTTATGTGTCTAAAATGGTTCCTTCCACAAATCAATGAGAAAATAATAATTCAACGAAAAAAATGGTAAAAAATTTACCATTATCAGCAAACAAATGTAAAGAAGCCCTCTACTGAAACCTCTCTAGGTGTTAGAAGGATAAGGGAAGTTAGAAATTAGAATAACTAACATGGAAAGATTTCTTAGACATATTGTATAGGGAAAAGCAACAAATCACTGGGCAAGGAATTAAAAAGTATCCCCTCATTAGGAAATTAGGAAAAAATGCAAAGGAAAGAGATGGGAAGGAAGGACACACACCAAAAAGGTGGCAGGAGTTATCTTATGAGTGGTAGGGAGGGTGGGGTGGGATTTTCACGTTTTATCCTCTATACCTGTGACATTAAAAACAAAAAAAAGTATCCATGATAATTCATGTATCCATGAATTACACATGTTTAAGAGAAGCTATTAAATGCCTGAGGTTCAGTTTCAACCGCTAACTCTGCGTATGACTTTGAATCTTTACCTTTAGTTTTGTCCTCTTCCCTCAGCAACAGCTTACCTGGTCAGTTTATATACACATTTTTTTCAGGGGAGTCAGGAATAAATTCAAAACAGATACCCATCTGCCCATGTGCCTGGTGGACATTTCCAGTCAACCTGAAGCCTTCTGGTTGCTCTGTGTTCCCTGGTAAAAGATGCCTCAACTTCCATCATTCTCCTTATCTGGGACAGAAGTTTCAGAGTAATATCTGAGTTTTCTCTTTCCCGTGCACACCCCACCCGCGACTGTCATCAGTTAGTCTATCTTGTCACTTCCTCCTTTGCAGTGCTCTCAAGGCTTTTCTTTCTACTCTTTTCAGCCACTCTGAGTCGGCCCCTTGTTACTTTATTCCCAGGTTTTGTTAGAACATTCTATCTGGTCTCGCTGGATCAAGCTCTCCTCTCCAGATCGGCCTATATGGGGAACTGAAAATAATCCTGTTTCAGCGGTCTGTATATCTCATGCTTGAAAACTTTCAATGGCTCTCTCTAACTCAGAATCTAACGTTCAAACCTCTCTAGCTGATAGTCAAGGTTTCTCGTAATTGGATCTTTAACTGCTTAACCTAATTCTTAATTCCTGATCATTCCTGCAGCCGTGCCTTTGCCTAGACTTATACCCATTTTTTCTCTATTTAACACATCAGAGCCACTCTTTAAGTCTCAGCTAAAGTGTTAGCTTATCCATGCAGCTCTCCCTGACCTCCATACTCCGCTGATTACAGAGTCTGCTGAATTCCAACACCCATGGTACCTCTTTTAGTACTTAATTACATGCCACCTCCCTTTTTATGACCATTTCCTTTCTTCCCACCTGTCATTTCATGTTCTGAAGACGATTTCATCCTAGTGTGGCGCCCATAGTACTTACTCTTGGGTTGGGCCCAAACTGAGTACTGTATGTGGAAGGCCGGGCGTCAAAGATGAGGTCTGGGGAATCAAAATAATAACAGCTAACACTCCTATTTCGCCAGGCACTGATCCAAGTGCTTCATATGTATTACCTCATCTAGATCTCACCATAATCCCATGAGATGGTAACTATCATAATTTCCATTTCACAGAAAAGGAAACTGAGTCACAAAGCTAATAGATGACAGACCTCGGCCCAAACGCAGGCAATCTAGTTCCAGAATCTCTACTCTTCACTACTCTGTTGTATCCTATTATAGAGGATGGAGCAAAAATGGGAGAGTAGAGGTTAAGGAATGAAATAATGGGGCTAAAAATTGGATAAGGAAAAAGAATAAGGACAATTACAAGTAAAAGATTGGAGAAGGGCGAACAGTAGTAAAAAGGAAAATGAAGATAAGGGATAGTTGACAAAGAAAAGCTAAAAACAGAAAGTCAGTCAACGTGGTTGGGGAGATGAGGAAGGCCCAGGACGACATTGAGGAAGAGACTGCCATGTCAAGCAGGAGGCAGAGAACAAACAAGTAAAGGCGATTCTTACAAGATGGTGAAGGTGCCGTTGTAGGTGTCGGGCTCCAGCACGGGCACTCTGCGGAGCCTCTGCTGTGGGCTGAGACCAACACACGACAGGGTCTCATCTTTGCAGGTACAGCGCTCACATATTTTGAGGTCTGTGGTGGCATTCTGTTCTGGTTGCCAAGTTAAAGTTGTGTATGCCTTTTCTGAGGTATAGTTTACAAAATGCACCACAGGATGTTCAGTTGTTGGAGGAAAACCTGTCTCAAATGACTCTGGTTGCCGACTTACAGGAATTTCTAGGTCCATAGGTGGAACCGTGACTTCAGTCAGGTTTCGATGTTGACTCTGAACCTGTTTTGGATGTGCAAGTGTCACCTCAAGGTCCTTTGGGGGAGGAGTTGTAGTCTTCTTCAGGGTTGTCGAATGTTCAGCCTCTGTAATAGGTTCTGGAGTTATAGTAAGCTCCACATGACGAAATGGGATGATGGGTGATGCTGGATGCTGACCTTGATCCTTACTTGGAGTTGGAACTGTCACTTCCTGCTGGAATGGATATTGAACTACAACCTCCTTAGGTGGCTCTGGAGGCTGAGTTGGGGTGTCTCGCATGGTTGGAGAAGGTTCAGTCTCCACACTGGATCCTGCAGTTACAGTAAGTTCCAGGTCCATAGGTGGAACTGTGACTTCAGTCAGGTTTGGATGCTGACTCTGAACCTGCTCTGGATGTGCAAGTGTCACCTCAAGGTCCTTTGGAGGAGGAGCTGTAGTCTCCTTCACGGGTGTAGAATGTTCAGCCTCTGTAGTAGGTTCTGGAGTTATGGTAAGCCCCAAGTCCACACGATGAGCTGTGACACTGGGCAATGTTGGTTGCTGACCTTGATCCTTACTTGGAGTAGGAACTGTCACTTCCTGTTGGGACGGATACTGAACAACCTCCTTAGGTGGCTCTGGAGGCTGGGTTGGGGTCTCTTGCATGGTTAGAGAAGGTTCAGTCTCTGTAGTGGGTTCTGGAGTTATGGTCAGTTCCAGGTCTAAAGGCTGAACTCTGACTTCAGTCAAATTTGGATGCTGAGCCTGGACCTGCTCTGGATGTGGAGGTGTCACCTCAGTGTCCTCTGGAGGAGCTAGAGTCTGCTGCATGATTGTAGACTGCTCAGCCTCCACAGTAGGTTCTGGAGTTACAGTAAGCTCCAGGTCAGCAGGCTGAACAGTAACATTGGGCAAGTTTGGATGCTGAGCTTGCTCTTGTCCTAGAGGTGGAACTGTCACCTCATTATGGACTGGAGGTTGTGCTACAACCTCCTCAGGTGGCTCTGGAGGCTGAACTGGGGCCTCCTGCTGGGCTGGAGGAGTTTCTGCCTCCTTAGAGGGCTCCGGAGGTTGAGTTGGAGACTGCTGCAGAATTGGAGATGGTTCTACCTTCTCAGGGGCCTCTGAAGGCTGAGCTTGTACCTCCTGTTGTGTTAGAGAAGGTTCTATCTCCTTAAGTGGCTCGAGAGGTAGAGATAGGGTTTCCTGCTGGACTGGAGATGGTTCCACCTTCTCAGGAGGGTCTGAAGGCTGAGGTGGGGCCTCCTGCTGTGTGGAAGGTTCTACCTCCTTAGGGGGCTCAGGGGATACAACTGGGGCTCCCTGCTGAGTTGGAAAAGATTCTGCCTCATTACCGGGCTCTGAAGGCTGAGCTGGGGGCTCCTGAGGTGTGGGAGAAGGTTCCACCTCCTTAGGGGGCTCAGGGGATATAGCTGGGGACTCCTGGAGGACTGGAAACTGAGCTGGGGCCACCTGCTGGGTTGGGGACTCTGCCTCATTAGGGGGCTCTGAAGGCTGAGCTGGGGCCTCCTGCAGTGTGGGAGAAGGTTCTACCTCCTTAGGGGGCTCAGGAGATACAGCTGGGGCCTGCTGGGGGACAGGAGACTGAACCAGGGCCTCCTGCGGGGTTGGAGAAGATTCTGCCTCATTAGGGGGCTCTGAAGGCTGAGCTGGGACTTCCTGCTGAACTGGAGATGGTTCTACCTTCTCAGGAGGCTCTGAAGGCTGAGCTGGGGCCAGCTGGGGGACTCCAGACTGAGCTGGGGCCTCCTGTTGGCCTGAAGCAGGGTCCACAGCCTTAGGGGGGTCCGGAGTCTGAGCTAGGACCTCTTGTTGGCCTGGAGAAGACTCATCTTCAGGGGACTCTGGAGACTGGGAAAGATGCTTGGACTGAGCTGGAGCAAATTCGACTTTCTCAGGGGGAATAGGAGATTGAGCAGGGACATCCTGCTGCACTGGAAGATGTTTCACCTCCTTAGTTGCCTGGGGACTTAGGAAAATCCTCAGATCCACAGGTTTACCTGTGATATTAGGCAACACTGGATGCTGATCTTCACCTGGACCTGGAGGTGAGAATGTCACCTCATGCTGTACTGGAGACTGAGCTACAACATCTGTAGAGGACCCTGGAGGCTGAGCTGGATGCTCATACTGAACTGGAAAAGACTCGACCCCCTCATTGGGCTTTGGTTGCTGAGCTGGGACCTCTTGCTGGATTGGAGAAGGTTCTATACTTGCAACAGGCACTTGAGGCAGAGCTGAGCTCTCCTGCTGGCTTGGAGAAAGTTCGATTTCCTCAGGAAAATCTTCGGGTGGAGTTGAGACTTCATGCTGGACTGGAGAAGATTCCACATTTTCAGGGGGCGCTGGATGCTGATGTGGGACCTCCTGCCGGGTTGGAGAAAGTCCAATTTCCTCAGGAAGATCTTCAGGCATAGTGGAGACTCCCTGCGGGATTGGAGAAGGCTCAACATTTTCAGGGGCAGCTGGATGCTGATGTGGGACCTCCTGCTGGATTGGAGAAGGTTCCAACTGCTCAGGGGACACTGCAGACTGAGCTGAGGCCTCTTCTCGGAGTGGAGAAGCTTCAACCTCATTAGTGGATTCTGAGGTCATGGTAACTGAGGAATCCACAGGTTTAACAGTGACATTAGGCAACAGCAGGAGCTGAGCTTGATTCTGACCTTGAGGAAAAACTGTTACCACCTGATGCTCTGGAGAGTGAGCTGGGGCCTCCTGTTGGGTTGGAGAAGGTTCAACCTCACCAGAAGGCTCTGGATGTTGAGCTGTGGCTTCCTGTTGAGTGGCAGAAGGGTTAATTTCCTCAGAGGTCTGTGGATGCTGACTTGGGGCCTCCTGATAGGTTGCAGGTTTAACTTCCCCAAGGGGATTTGGATGCTGAGTTGTGGCCTTTGACTGGGCTGGAGAAGGCTCAGTCCCCTCAAGGGGCTCTGGATACTGAGTTGGGGTCTCTGGTTGGGTTGGAAAAGGCTCACCCTCCTCTGATGCCTGAGGATACTGAGCTGGAGCCTCCTGCTGGGTTGAAGAAGGTTCAACCTCCTCAGGGGTCTGTGGATGCTGAACTGGGGCCTCCTCCTGGGTTGTAGGTGGTTCACTCCCCTCGGAGGCCTGTGGGTGCTGACCCTGGCCCTCCTCCTGGAGAGGGGAAGGTTCACCCTCTTCCTGGGCCTCTGGAAGCTGAGTCGGGGCCTCCTCCTGGGTTGAGGATGATTCACCCTCCTCAGGGGCCTGTGATTGCTGAGCTAGGGCCTCCTGCTGAGTTGTAGAAGGTTCAACTTCTCCAGGATATTCTGGATACTGAACTGGGGTCTCCTGCTGTGTTGGAAGTTTCTCCTGTGTGGTAGATTCTGGAGATTGCGTTGGAGTCTCCTGTTGAACTGGCAAAGATTCAACCTCAGGGGACTGTGGAGGCAGAGTTGGGGCTTCATGCTGGGTTTCAAAAGGTTCCACATTAAGAGGCACTGAGGGCTGAGCTATAGTCTCGTGCCGAACTGCAGAAGGTCCCACCTCTGTAGTGGGTTCTGCAGTCATGGTAAGCTGCACATCTGGAGGTTTCACACTGACATCGGGCAGGTTTAAATGTTGATCATGGTAGTGACCTGGAGGTGAAACTGTCATCTTATGATGCCATAGAGGTTGAGCTGGGTGCTCCTGCTGGGTTGGAGAAGGTTCCACCTCCCTGGAAGGCAGCTCTGGAGGCTGAGCTGGTTGCTCTTGCAGGGTTGCAGAAGATTCTATCTCCCCTGGAGACTGAGCTGGAGTCTCCTGCTGGGTTGAAGATTCTGCCTCATTAAGGAGCTCTGCAAGCTGAGCTAAGGCCTCCTCCTGGGTTGGAGAAAGTTCAGCTTCTCCAAAACGGTCTGGAAGCTGAGCTGGGGGTTCCTGTTTGCTTAGAGAAGGCTTACCTTCCTCAGGAGGCACTGAAGGCTGAGCTGGGGTCTCCTGCTGCCTTAGAGAAGGATCAATCACCCCAGGAGGCTCGGAAGGCTGACCTGGGGTCTCCTGCTCACTTGAAGGCTCAACCTCCTCTGGAGGCTTACCCGAGGTCTCTTGCTGGGTTAGAGAAAGTTCTGCTTCCTCAGTGTGTTCAAGAGGCTGAGGTGGGGCCTCTTGCTGGGCTATAGAAGATTCAACACCTTTATCAGGCCCTGGAGTTGTGGTAAATTCCACATCTAAAGGCTTACCTATAACCCTGGGAAACATTAAATAATCTGGATACTGACCTAGAGGTAGAGATGTCACCTCATCACTTACTGCAAGTTGAGTTAAATACTCGATAGGGAACTCTGGAACTAGAGTTGGGGCCTCCTGCTGGACTGGGGTAGGTTCAACCTCCTCGAGGCGCTCTGCAGGCTGAGGAGGGGCCTCCTGCTGGACTGGGGTAGGTTCAACCTCCTCGAGGCGCTCTGCAGGCTGAGCAGGGGCCTCCTGCTGGACTGGGGTAGGTCCAGCCTCCTCAGGGTGCTCCGCAGGCTGAGTTAGAGTTATGGTAAGATCCAGAGGTTTAACAGTGACATTGGGGAAGCTTGGCTTCTGAGCTTCACTCTGACTTGGAGATAGCACATTTACTTCATGATGTGCTAACAGTTGAGATATGATGTCCTTAGATGGCTCTGGAGGCTGAGCAGGGGCCTCCTGGGGGGTTGGAGAAGGTTCCACTTCCTCGGGGGCCTCTGTAGGGTGAGCTGAGGCTTCCTGCTGGACTGAAGAAGGTTCGACCTCTTCAGGGGTACTTGAAGGCTCAGCTGGGGCCTCTTGTGGGTTTGCTGAATTTCCATCCTTAAGGGACTCTGGACGCTGAGATGGAGCCTCCTGCTCAAGTAGAGATGTTTCTGTCTCTTCAGAGGGCTCTGGATGCTGAGCCTGAGCCTCCCCTTGGGGCAAAAAAGATTCAGCTTCCTCAGGGGACTCTAGATGATTTGGGGTCTTCTGCAAGGGTGGAGGAATTTCAGCCTCCTCAGAGAAGTTTGGAAGTTGATCTGGTCCCCCTGGGAAACCCATAGGTAGGTTCTCCTCAGGATACAGGAGACCCATATTGGAATCTAAATAATCATCCTGCAGCTGTTGTTGTAGGTGCTCTTTATTTGCAAAATGGTTTGGAGTTCTAACAACTTTGGCAAGCCTTCGATGCTGAGCTAGATCTTTCTTCAGGTTTAGGGGTGAAACAATAAACTTTGTTGGCTTTGAACTCTGACTATCCAGAGATGGAACAAGTATTTCAAATGACTGGTGATCTTCGGCCTGATCTAAACCTACAGTTTTAGGAGGTTCCGGAAGATGGCGGCGTAGGAGGACGCGGGACTCACAGCGCGTCCTGCCGATCACTTAGATTCCACCTACACCTGCCTAAAGAACCCAGAAAACCGCCAGAGGATTAGCAGAAGGGAGTCTCCAGAGTCAAGCGCAGACTCGAGGCCCACGGAAGAGGGTAGGAAGGGCGGCGAGGCGGTGCGCGCTCCACGGACTGGCGGGAGGGAGCCGGGGCGGAGGGGCGGCTCGCCGGCCAAGCAGAGCCCCCGAGTCTGGCTGGCAAAAGCCGAGGCGCCGGACGGACTGTGTTCCGAAAGCAAGCGCGACTTAGCGTCTGGGAGGTCATAAGTTAACAGCTCTGCTCGGAAAGCGGGAAGGCTGGAGGACAAAGGGAGGGAGAGCTGCTGAGCCCCCGGACGGCAGAGCTCAGCTTGGCGGGGAACAAAGGCGCCAGCGCCATCTCCCCCGCCCATCCCCCAGCCAAAATCCCAAAGGGAACCAGTTCCTGCCAGGGAACTTGCTCGCTCCGCGCAAACACCCAACTCTGTGCTTCTGCGGAGCCAAACCTCCGGCAGCGGATCTGACTCCCTCCCGCTGCCACAGGGCTCCTCCTGAAGTGGATCACCTAAGGAGAAGCGAGCTAAGCCTGCCCCTCCAGCCCCCGTGCACCTTGCCTACCCACCCCAGCTAATACGCCAGATCCCCAGCAACACAAGCCTGGCAGTGTGCAAGTAGCCCAGACGGGACACGCCACCCCACAGTGAATCCCGCCCCTAGGAGAGGGGAAGAGAAGGCACACACCAGTCTGACTGTGACCCCAGCGGTGGGCTGGGGGCAGACATCGGGTCGGACTGCGGCCCCGCCCACTAACTCCAGTTATACACCACAGCACAGGGGAAGTGCCCTGCAGGTCCTCACCACGCCAGGGACTCTCCAAAATGACCAAACGGAAGAATTCCCCTCAGAAGAATCTCCAGGAAATAACAACAGCTAATGAACTGATCAAAAAGGATTTAAATAATATAACAGAAAGTGAATTTAGAATAATAGTCATAAAATTAATCGCTGGGCTTGAAAACAGTATACAGGACAGCAGAGAATCTCTTGCCACAAAGATCGAGGGACTAAGGAACAGTCACGAGGAGCTGAAAAACGCTTTAAACGAAATGCAAAACAAAATGGAAACCACGATGGCTCGGCTTGAAGAGGCAGAGGAGAGAATAGGTGAACTAGAAGATAAAGTTATGGAGAAAGAGGAAGCTGAAAGAAAGAGAGATAAAAAAATCCAGGAGTATGAGGGGAAAATTAGAGAACTAAGTGATACACTAAAAAAAAAATAATATACGCATAATTGGTATCCCAGAGGAGGAAGAGAGAGGGAAAGGTGCTGAAGGGGTACTTGAACAAATTATAGCTGAGAACTTCCCTGAACTGGGGAAGGAAAAAGGCATTGAAATCCAAGAGGCACAGAGAACTCCCTTCAGACGTAACTTGAATCGATCTTCTGCACGACATATCATAGTGAAACTGGCAAAATACAAGGATAAAGAGAAAATTCTGAAAGCAGCAAGGGATAAACGTGCCCTCACATATAAAGGGAGACCTATAAGACTCGTGACTGATCTCTCCTTTGAAACTTGGCAGGCCAGAAAGGCTTGGCACGATATCTACAGTGTGCTAAACAGAAAAAATATGCAGCCGAGAATCCTTTATCCAGCAAGTCTGTCATTTAGAATAGAAGGAGAGATAAAGGTCTTCCCAAACAAACAAAAACTGAAGGAATTTGTCACCACGAAACCAGCCCTACAAGAGATCCTAAGGGGGATCCTGTGAGACAAAGTACCAGAGACATCACTACAAGCATAAAACATACAGACATCACAATGACTCTAAACCCATATCTTTCTATAATAACACTGAATGTAAATGGATTAAATGCGCCAACTAAAAGACATAGGGTATCAGAATGGATAAAAAAGCAAGACCCATCTATTTGCTGTCTACAAGAGACTCATTTTAGATCTGAGGACACCTTTAGATTGAGAGTGAGGGGATGGAGAACTATTTATCATGCTCCTGGAAGCCAAAAGAAAGCTGGAGTAGCCATACTTATATCAGACAAACTAGACTGTAAATTAAAGGCTGTAACAAGAGATGAAGAAGGGCATTATATAATAATCACAGGGTCTATCCACCAGGAAGAGCTAACTATTATAAATGTCTATGCGCCAAATACCCGAGCCCCCAGATATATAAAACAATTACTCATAAACATAAGCAACCTTATTGATAAGAATGTGGTCATTGCAGGGGACTTTAACACCCCACTTACAGAAATGGATAGATCATCTAGACACACAGTCAATAAAGAAACAAGGGCCCTGAATGATACATTGGATCAGATGGACTTGACAGATATATTTAGAACTCTGCATCCCAAAGCAACAGAATATACTTTCTTCTCGAGTGCACATGGAACATTCTCCAAGATAGATCATATACTGGGTCACAAAACAGCCCTTCATAAGTTTACAAGAATTGAAATTATACCATGCATACTTTCAGACCACAATGCTATGAAGCTTGAAATCAACCACAGGAAAAAGTCTGGAAAACCTCCAAAAGCATGGAGGTTAAAGAACACCCTACTAACGAATGAGTGGGTCAACCAGGCAATTAGAGAAGAAATTAAAATATACATGGAAACAAACGAAAATGAAAATACAACAATCCAAACGCTTTGGGATGCAGCGAAGGCAGTCCTGAGAGGAAAATACGTTGCAATCCAGGCCTATCTCAAGAAACAAGAAAAATCCCAAATACAAAATCTAACAGCACACCTAAAGGAAATAGAAGCAGAACAGCAAAGGCAGCCTGAACCCAGCAGAAGAAGAGAAATAATAAAGATCAGAGCAGAAATAAACAATATAGAATCTAAAAAAACTGTAGAGCAGATCAACGAAACCAAGAGTTGGTTTTTTGAAAAAATAAACAAAATTGACAAACCTCTAGCCAGGCTTCTCAAAAAGAAAAGGGAGATGACCCAAATAGATAAAATCATGAATGAAAATGGAATGATTACAACCAATCCCTCAGAGATACAAACAATTATCAGGGAATACTATGAAAAATTATATGCCAGCAAATTGGACAACCTGGAAGAAATGGACAAATTTCTAAACACCCACACTCTTCCAAAACTCAATCAGGAGGAAATAGAAAGCTTGAACAGACCCATAACCAGCGAAGAAATTGAATCGGTTATCAAAAATCTCCCAACAAATAAGAGTCCAGGACCAGATGGCTTCCCAGGGGAGTTCTACCAGACGTTTAAAGCAGAGATAATACCTATCCTTCTCAAGCTATTCCAAGAAATAGAAAGGGAAGGAAAACTTCCAGACTCATTCTATGAAGCCAGTATTACTTTGATTCCTAAACCAGACAGAGACCCAGTAAAAAAAGAGAACTACAGGCCAATATCCCTGATGAATATGGATGCAAAAATTCTTAATAAGATACTAGCAAATCGAATTCAACAGCATATAAAAAGAATTATTCACCATGATCAAGTGGGATTCATTCCTGGGATGCAGGGCTGGTTCAACATTCGCAAATCGATCAACGTGATACATCACATTAACAAAAAAAAGAGAAGAACCATATGATCCTGTCAATCGATGCAGAAAAGGCCTTTGACAAAATCCAGCACCCTTTCTTAATAAAAACCCTTGAGAAAATCGGGATAGAAGGAACATACTTAAAGATCATAAAGGCCATTTATGAAAAGCCCACAGCTAACATCATCCTCAACGGGGAAAAACTGAGAGCTTTTTCCCTGAGATCAGGAACACGACAGGGATGCCCACTGTCACCGCTCTTGTTTAACATAGTGCTGGAAGTTCTAGCATCAGCAATCAGACAACAAAAGGAAATCAAAGGCATCAAAATTGGCAAAGATGAAGTCAAGCTTTCGCTTTTTGCAGATGACATGATATTATACATGGAAAATCCGATAGACTCCACCAAAAGTCTGCTAGAACTGATACATGAATTCAGCAAAGTTGCAGGATACAAAATCAATGTGCAGAAATCAGTTGCATTCTTATACACTAACAATGAAGCAACAGAAAGACAAATGAAGAAACTGATCCCATTCACAATTGCACCAAGAAGCATAAAATACCTAGGAATAAATCTAACCAAAGATGTAAAAGATCTGTATGCTGAAAACTATAGAAAGCTTATGCAGGTAATTGAAGAAGATATAAAGAAATGGAAAGACATTCCCTGCTCATGGATTGGAAGAATAAATATTGTCAAAATGTCAATACTACCCAAAGCTATCTACACATTCAATGCAATCCCAATCAAAATTGCACCAGCATTCTTCTCGAAACTAGAACAAGCAATCCTAAAATTCATATGGAACCACAAAAGGCCCCGAATAGCCAAAGTAATTTTGAAGAAGAAGACCAAAGCAGGAGGCATCACAATCCCAGACTTTAGCCTCTACTACAAAGCTGTCATCATCAAGTCAGCATGGTATTGGCATAAAAACAGACACATAGACCAATGGAATAGAATAGAAACCCCAGAACTAGACCCACAAACGTATGGCCAACTCATCTTTGACAAAGCAGGAAAGAACATCCAATGGAAAAAAGACAGTCTCTTTAACAAATGGTGCTGGGAGAACTGGACAGCAACATGCAGAAGGTTGAAACTAGACCACTTTCTCACACCATTCACAAAAATAAACTCAAAATGGATAAAGGACCTGAATGTGAGACAGGAAACCATCAAAACCTTAGAGGAGAAAGCAGGAAAAGACCTCTCTGACCTCAGCCGTAGCAATCTCTTACTCGGCACATCCCCAAAGGCAAGGGAATTAAAAGCAAAAGTGAATTACTGGGACCTTATGAAGATAAAAAGCTTCTGCACAGCAAAGGAAACAACCAACAAAACTAAAAGGCAACCAACGGAATGGGAAAAGATATTTGCAAATGACACAACGGACAAAGGGCTAGTATCCAAAATCTATAAAGAGCTCATCAAACTCCACACCCGAAAAACAAATAACCCAGTGAAGAAATGGGCAGAAAACATGAATAGACACTTTTCTAAAGAAGACATCCGGATGGCCAACAGGCACATGAAAAGATGTTCAACGTCGCTCCTTATCAGGGAAATACAAATCAAAACCACACTCAGATATCACCTCACGCCAGTCAGAGTGGCCAAAATGAAGAAATCAGGAGACTATAGATGCTGGAGAGGATGTGGAGAAACAGGAACCCTCTTGCACTGTTGGTGGGAATGCAAATTGGTGCAGCCGCTCTGGAAAGCAGTGTGGAGGTTCCTCAGAAAATTAAAAATAGACCTACCCTATGACCCAGCAATAGCACTGCTAGGAATTTACCCAAGGGATACAGGAGTACTGATGCATAGGGGCACCTGTACCCCAATGTTTATAGCGGCACTCTCAACAATAGCCAAATTATGGAAAGAGCCTAAATGTCCATCAACTGATGAATGGATAAAGAAATTGTGGTTTATATACACAATGGAATACTACGTGGCAATGAGAAAAAATGAAATATGGCCTTTTGTAGCAACATGGATGGAACTGGAGAGTGTGATGCTAAGTGAAATAAGCCATACAGAGAAAGACAGATACCATATGGTTTCACTCTTATGTGGATCCTGAGAAACATAACAGAAACCCATGGGGGAGGGGAAGGAAAAAAAAAAAAAAAAGAGGCTAGAGTGGGAGAGAGCCAAAGCATAAGAGACTGTTAAAAACTGAGAACAAACTGAGGGTTGATGGGGGGTGGGAGGGAGGGCAGGGTGGGTGATGGGTATTGAGGAGGGCACCTTTTGGGATGAGCACTGGGTGTTGTATGGAAACCAATTTGACAGTAAATTTCATATATTAAAAAATAAAAAAAAAATAAAAAAAAAAAAACAAAGGAAGGAAAGAAAGAAAGGAGGGGGAAGAGAGGGAGGAGGGAAGAAAGAAAGGAAAGGAAAGGAAAGGAAAGGAAAGAAGGCATGCCTTCCTTATGGCGCTTACTCACCAACAGCTTCTTAAGTTATCAAAGTACCTAATTAAGCACTGTAAGCTTTATTTAAAAAAACCATGAAAGGAGGAATTGTTTCATAATTTTTTGACCTATCAAAAAGTTGACTGGTTTTAATCTGCTGGATGAATCAAATACTACATAACCCTCTCCAAGCTAAGAGAAAAAATAGTACAGGAAGTCCCTTCCCCATAAATCTGACAAAAGATGTCTCGAGTCTTTCAATCCTATGATACATATATGAACTTGCAAGGACAAACCAAGAGAAATGAACTTGTATTTCTCTTGTCCAATCTATCCGTTCGTCTCTCCATCCATGAATTCAACACATATATACTGCATGCTTACTATGTACTAAGCTCTCCTCCAGGCTGAAAACAGAGACAACAGGGATATAGCAGTGAAAAAACAGGAAAAAATAAATCCTGTTTATTTATTCGGCTCCTCATGGAGCTTACATCCTAGTCAAGGAGTATGTTATCTGTGATAAGTACTAAAGGGGAAAAAAATGTAAAGTAGGGAAAAAAGTGAAGTACGATGTTAAGGAAGAGAAGCAGGGAACAGATAGGGTAGCCAAGAAAGACCTTACTGAGAGGGAGACTTGTGCATACAGATCTGAAGGAATGAAAGTAGGAAGCCAATGAATATCTTAGGGGACAGCACTTCAGCCAGAGAAAAGCAAGTACCTAGGCTCAGAAGTAAGAAGCAGCTTCATTGTTCAAGGAACAGTGGGAAAGCCCATAAAGCTGAAGCAGAAAAAGCAAAGTGAAAGAAGTGGGAATCAGAGGGGTCAAGGAAGGGGGGCAGAAATAGAGGGCCCTTAAATCATTGTAAAAACTTTGGTTTGTGCTCTGAGATGGGAAGCCATGAGAGCGTTTTGAGAAGGGAGATGACATGATGTAAAGTCCTTTCTGAAAGGATCACTCTAGTCGTCACAAAGAGGAAAATCAGCTGGGGCTAGATTCCTAAAAGCCAAGTGGAAAAAAGTACTCCAAAAGAAGAATGAGTAATTGCCTGGGTGGCTCAGTTGGTTAAGGGTCTGACTCTTGATTTCAGCTCAGGTCATGATCTCAAGGTTCATGAGGTCCAGCCCCTCATCAGGCTCTGCACTGACAGTGCAGAGCCTGCTTGGGATTCTCTCTTTCCCTCTCTCTCTGCCCCTACCCTGCCCGCGCTCTCTCTCTCTCTCTCTCTCAAAATAAATTTCAAAAAAAAGAAGAATGAGTAATCAGCTGTGACAAATGCTGCCAACAGGTGAAGTGAGAGGAGTACTGAATGGCTGATTAGGTTTTCCAACATGGAGGACACCAACGACCCTAAGAGGAGCCATTTGGGTAGTATGGTAAGGAAATAATGTCCTTGGAGTGAGTTCAAGAGAGAACGGAGGAGAGAAAACAGAGACAAACAGAAGAGAGGACTCTTTCAAAGAGTATGCTTTAAAGGGGAAAAGAAATGAGGTAGCAGCTCAGGGGCAAAGGGGTTACGAGGGTTGAAGATGGGGGAAAATAAAGGCATGTTCATATGCTGATTAGAATAATCTAGTAGAGAAGCAAAAATTGATCACACTGGAGGGGAGAATTACTGAAACAATATTCTCAAGTAGGATAAAGGAGATGAGATTTAGGGCACAAGGGCAGGGTCTGTCCTTAGCTGAGAATATACTTACAATGATAGGAGACATGACAGAGTAATTGGGCTTAATTACATGAAGACCAAGTAAGTAGATGTGGTTGTAGAGGCTTGTGAAAATCATCTGATTGCTGTGAGTTTTCTTTTATTATTTAATATCTATATTATATATATAAACTTTTATTTTAAGATGGAAATCATCTGATTGCTGAGTTCTCTTTTATTATTTGATATATAGATAAGCTTTTATTATTTCATATATATATATATATATATATATATATATATATATATGCTTTTAAGTAGGCTCCACAACCCTGCAATCAAGACTCATATGCTTTACTGACTGAGCCAGCCAGCTGCTCTCGATTGCTTTAGTTTTCTTAGTGAAGCAGGAAGCAGCATACTCAACTGAGAACAAGGATGTGAGAGAAGATGCTAGAGGTTTGAGGACAAAGGTATTGTTATAGAACAGTCATCTAGGAGAATGGGAGAATTAATAGCCCAGGGGTACCTGATAAAGTTGTTGGGCAGCCTCAAGGGTCCCTTGAGGAAAGGACAGTGAATTTAAAGTGAAACCAGGAAGCATGGTTGTGGTTTTTTTCTCTAGCTGTGTTCAATGCAGAGATCTAGATTTAATCTAAGATTATGATTTAGCCAAGAAAGTAAAATGAACTGAAAATGTGATAAGGAAACTGGGGGGAAATGCAAGGGAATGGTTTTAATTATCGACCATGTAACAAACGGAGTAGGTGGGTGGGAAATAAGTATGAGAGACGGTGAGTGACCATCTAAAAAAAAAAAAAAAAAAAAGGTAGACTGAAGATCCTGGTGGGGTCCAAGGATTATTAGAGTCAGAGTGAGCCTGAAAGACAGGAATGTGATGGTTGGAGAATGGCACACACAGTATTCCCCCACCTTATGCATGGAGACCTGTTCACAGACCCCCGATGGAAGCCTCAAACTACAGAGTACCAAACCCAGTATATATTGTTTTTACCTAAACACAAATGCCTACAATAAAGTTTAATTTCCAAATAAGGCACAGTAAGAAATTAGCAATAATTAATAAATTAATTGAGAATTAATTTTTCATACTGAGAATACGAAAAAGGGAACAAGTGACTGAGGAAAGGTTAAATAATTGTAGGAAGACAGGAACTGAGAGATCAGAGTACTGGAAGGATCATCTACATGAATGCTAAAGTCACAAGAATCATGACAGGAGTACAGTTAGAGCAGCAGAAAGCCAGGAGCTGAAACTTAACTAAAGCAACAAGGAGTGGCAGTGGGTGGTATAATCTGATAACGCGAGATGCAAAACTGAGCATTTTGAAAATGGAACGAAGAAATGTCTGGAAGCACCTATGAGAATCAAGAAGGGGTCATCTACTCACCCTCTAGTCCCGGTAGTACTAGGAGAGCGAGAGAGAAAACCACCACCACCAGCCATACGTATGTTCTGCCCACCACATTCCCAGATACACAGTCTTTCCTCATTTTCCCTTACATCTTGGTGGTCACTATCTGATTCATCAAAAACTCCCAAAAAGAAGGAAATTCAAAACCGTCTGATACATCACAAGTATTTTTTAAAGTATCATGACTGATTCAGTCCCCATGTAGATCAAGCTATCATATTATTATTAAAGGGTTTTCCATTCCTTGGCAGAGTATAGAATTTTCAAAATTTTATAATTTAATACATACATTAAAATTAGGGGAGGAAGACATACAGATGGCCAACAGACACATGAAAAGATGCTCAACATCACTCATCATCAGGGAAATACAGATCAAAAGCACAATGAGCTATCACATCACACCTGTCAGAATGGCTAAATTCAAAAACACAAGAAACAAATGTTAGTGAGGATATAGAGAAAAAGGAATCATTGTGCACTGTTGGTGGGAATGCAAGTTGGCGCAGCCACGATGGAAAACAGTATGGAGGTTCCTTAAGAAGTTAAAAATAGAATTACTATATGATCCAGTATCAGACGATTGGATATTTACCGAAAGAATACAAAAACAGTAATTCAAAAAGATATATGGGGGTACCTGGGCGGCTCAGTCAGTTAAGCAACCAATTTGGTTCAGGTCATGGTCTCGTGGTTTGTGGGTTCAAGCTCCACATTGATTGGTCTCTGTACTGACAGCTCAGACCCTGGAGCCTGCTTCAGATTCTGTGTCTCCCTTTCTCTCTGCCCCTCCCCTGCTTGTGCTCAGTCTCTGTCTCTCAAAAATAAACATTAAATTTTTTTAAAAACTATATGCACCCCTATGTTTACTGCAGCATTATCTACAATAGCCGAATTTTGGAAGCAGCTCAAGTGTTAGCAGCCCATCTATCCATTGATAGATGAATGGATAAAGAGGTGGTATACATATACACACACACACAAGCACACACACTGGAATATTACTCAGCCATAAAAAAGAATGAATAATCTTGCCATTTGCAACAGCACGGATGGAGCCAGACAGTATAATGCTAAGTGAAATGTGTCAGAAAAGACAAATACCACAAGATTTCACTCATATGTTATGAAACAAAGGGAAAAAAAGGGACAAACCAAGAAACACTCTTAACTATAGAAAATAAACTAATGGTTACAAGAGGGGAGGTGGGTGGAGAATGGGTCAAATAGCTGAAGGGATTAAGAGTACACTTATGATGAGCACTAAGTAATGTATACAATTGCTGAATATTGTACACCTAAAACTAACACTTTATGTTAACTATATTGAAATTTAAATAAACAAACTTTAAAAGCCGTAAATGAAGTCGGGGAGGAGTGCTTATTGTTACATGAAATCATAGAATCCACAACAGAGCTAGGATGATTTCAGAAATCTTTCTGGTCAGGGGTGCCTGAGTGGCTCAGTGGGTTAAGCTTCTGACTTCAGCTCAGCTCATGATCTTACGGGGCGGGGGGTTTCGAGCCCCACATCGGGCTCTGTGCTGACAATTCAGAGTCTGGGGGCTGCTGCAGATTCTGTGTCTTCCTCTCTCTCTGCCCCTGCCGCACTTGTACTCTCTCTCTCAAAAATAAACATTTAAAAAAAAAGAAATCTTTCTGGTCCAATACCTTAGTTATATATAAGGAAGCTGATACACAGAAAGATTGTGATTTGCTCACACAACGTACACAAAATAGTAGCAAAATTCAGGTCCCTGACTCCCAAATCCAGGGATACTTTCACTAAATTTACACTGCTGCTTAGTAAACCCAGAGGCACAGCTAGGCAGAAATATGGAGAATCTAACTTTATTTTGTTTTTAGCGCTCTGATGTTTGCACTGCGCTTTCACAACTGCACTTTCTCACTTGCTGAGTTACCACCACCTCCACATCTGCTTCCCTCCCATCACCCACCACTTCTGCAAAGTACTTTCTACTCTTTCCATTTGGGTTCCCTTCCAAACCGCCCCTCACTTCCTCCCTCACTTCCCTTGCAGCGATGACCGCAAACGTCCATTAACAGCAACTGCAGACACCTCTTCACCGCACCTGTTGCCCTTAACGTTCACACATGACCGGCACCACCCCCAACTACCACCTTTAACAATACTGACTGAACTTCCACTTCATGGAAGAACCTGTGCTGTGGAACATTCCAACAGGCCCTGCTCGTTTAGCCTTCTGGCGAAGAAAGTGAGTAGACCTGTGAACACGTTAAACCACTCACCAGATGAAAACAAGTGCTCTACTAGAGGTCTGAGGGTTTGCTCAAGAAGCAGGGAAGCGTCCCAGCCACCATGACCTCCACCCTTCTAGAACCACCACCATTTCCGAGGCACCACGGGATCCAGCCGCGTCTGCCCCTTTAGTGCCCGGCCCGCCCAGTCACATCGCTGCCCCTTCTGGAACCTTCGTCCATCTCCGTAATTGTTCTACTTTGTCCCTCGCACCGGGTGGCACGCTCCTCGGCAAGTCTTGCCTCTCCACCTGTGTCCCCCCGGGGGGGGGGGGGGGGGCTCCCAAGGGTGTCCCCGTCCTCCCGCCTCACGGGCCGAGGCCCTAGCCCAACGGGATCCGAAGGTCCTAGCTGCAGGCCGCTCAGCCCCCCGCGTGGCCCGGCGCTCTCGCTGCGCCGCCTTCCCGGGCTCCCACGCGACGAAGCCCCGCCCCCAGGTCACCTGACCGAGGCCGACGCTCCGCCCACTGAGAGGCCCGCGCTGGAAGAGCGCGGGACCCAGGGCACGGCCACCGCCACCGCCTCCGCCACCGCGCAGGGGCTCCGGGGCAGCCGGGAGCGGCTGAGCTCGCCGCCGCCTCCGCGCCGACTGGACGGCGCTGCGGCCCCGCGGCTCCACCCCACCTCACAAGGGCCTGCGACCTCACCTGGCCCCGCTCGGCGGCCCAGACGCGAGCTCCTCCCCGCGCGCTGTCCTCCCGGCACCTGGATTTCGCCGTCCATCCCGCACTCCCTACCCTTCCTGCAGCTGTCTTCGTTCCCTGGTGCAGTGTCCCGCCCCAGTCTGACATCTTTTCAGGATTATCCTGTATCCATCCTTTGAATACTTCCCGCCCTGCCTTCGAAAACATTCCATCCTTCTTGGTTTCTACCGCTCTGTACCGGACAACAGCGCAGAGCTCTTTGTCCCGACACTTTGCTGAAATCTGTTCCAGGCTGCCCTTCAGAGGACTAACGCTCTCTTTGGCAAGAGATGCTTTGTGTTTCTTCGAAGATCAATTTCTTGTGTGTGTGCGTGCTGCAGATGAAATGTTACTGGTAAAAGACAACAAAGCGATTTTTCACGGCTTGCCCCAAATATTATGTCGCTAAAACGTTGTACGAATCCAAGACAGTGAAATTAATCATTTTTAAGGTTTTTGCTACACTAGAGTCGTAATGTTCTGTCAAGCGGAGAGCGTTTTGCAAATATTTTCCCTCTAAAGCTCATGATTTGAGGTGTAAAGGTAAATTTTCAAAAAGGTAAAATTCACATTGATTGAGCCAACCTGAGCTCTCCGTTGTTAACATTGTGGTGAGCAGCGTGGGCTTTAGAGCTGGATCTATGCAAATTCAATTATTGAGTCAATTATCCTAATTATTTACTGTATGCAGTGGGGCAAACTAAGCTCTCTAAGCCTCAGTTTTCTCATTCGTTCAGAATTGTGATAATTCAAAAATGTTTATGCAGTGCTCAAAAAATGTTAAAACATTTAATTACTTCAGAGATACTTGTGCCCATTTATATCTCAAATCCTGTTGTGTAGGCATTCTTTAGTATTCTTTAGTATTTTTAGTATTCTTTAGTATTTTAACATGTATGTGTTTTATCTCCCTAAACAGTCTGTAAGTAATGAGTGCTGAGACCATGTCTTTTATTTTTGTAAACACCCCACCCTCCATTCCCTACTTCCCCACCTACCCACACACACTGTTTACAGTCCACCTCTATTAATGAGCTGAGCCCATTTTCCATCTATTCATAAGACATCAACTTCTAACGTGTAAGGATTATAATGGTTTCAGTCTGTCTGATCACCAGATTGTGGACGCTTCACAATCTTGAGCACTTGTAGTTTGTTAGTACTGAGTCTATTGATGAGTTAGTTACTGTATTAGTCAGTTTCAGAGACGCTCACCAAATAGCACCAAGAGTATAGTAGTTAGGATTAGATTCTTTCACCTAACAGAAAATCCCTAAATAACAGTGGCCTAAGCAAGATAGAATTTTATTTCTCACATTCAAGAGGTTCAGAGATGGTCACTCAAGGGTGAATATTGCTAACCATAGTTGCAAGGACACAGTCTTCTATTTTACTGCTCCACTGGCATTTTTTCCAGTGGTGGCTTAAGGGAGATATCACAGGCAAAAAAGACTCTCAAAAGATTTTAAGGTTATGCTTCTTGGATCCTCTCATTCAAATAATATGGCTTCTAAGAAGCTTAAGGCTTTTGTCCTTCTGCAGAAGCCCGAGGTAGCAAAAGATTTAGCTCAAAGATATTTATGGGTAGGGCTTTTATTTTATGGGACTGAAACCCAATTAAGATTTGCAGGAGATTCATAATTTTTTTAAAAGAGTATTGTAATTGTCAGAAACACTGCCAGCTTGGGCTGAAGGAGTCAGAGCATGAAAAGGAAAGAGGTCTTTGGACCCTCAAGCTCTATAAGCAGGAAGCAGGCTGAGAAAACTATTTCCATGTAAATATATGCTACCTTTAATGGAATAAAGATGGCTTAAAGGGTAAAACCAAAAGCCTAGAAGATAGAATGAAAATCCATGGAGAATTATTCCCAGGCCTTTCATATGGAACTGCCAGCCTATACCCAAGTGACTTTCAGAACTGCTATGGACTGGGGGCTTCTGCAAACCTGTTTTCTGCCCCTTGAAACTGGAATGTCTATAACAGTTACCCTATCTGTCCTGCCATTTTAATTGGTTGTTGCAGGAAGAGAGCATTATAGCTTTTTCCTTTAGTTCACAGGACTTCAGATTAAGAGGCACTATACTCAAGTAGCCAAATGTAAGGAACTATATCCAAGAAGACTCCTCTGCCCCAGGACCTATTTAGAGGACAAGACTCTGGACTTTGAGTGAATGCTATAATGAGATAAGACCCGGGGTCCTTGGGAAGGGGGAGCACTTGTTGCAAGTGAGGGAACTAGGAATAAGTAGTGACCAGAGGGTGGACTGTGGCAGTTTTGAACTATGTCCACAAGTTCTTTGGTGTATTAGTTTCTTGTTACTGTAACAACTTACCACAAACTTCAACAACAATGTATTACATTTCTGGAGGTCAGAAGTCCAAAATTGGCCTTACAAAGGCTGCATTTCTGGAGGCTCTAAAGGAAAATCTACTCCTTCCCTTTTCCCGCTTCTAGAGGCTTCTGCATCCCTTGACTCGTGGCAACCTCACACTGACCTGTTTCCATCATTACATTTCCTATTCTCACTCTGACCCCCTTATGATTGTATTAAGGCTATCCACATAATCCATGAAATTTCCCTGTTTCTGCCCTTAATTACATCAGCAAAATTCTTCATTCCATGCCAGGTAACATATCCGCTGGTTCTGGGGATTAGAACATGGGTGCCTTTGGGAGAGGGGGATGGGCAGGGGCAACAATTTTATCTACCAGGGCGCTCATACCTTCAAGAAGTGGCATCTAGGTTCATGAGTTCTAGCCCCGCGTCAGGCTCTGTGCTGACAGCTCAGAGCCTGGAGCCTGCTTCAGATTCTGTGTCTCCCTCTCTCTCTTTCTGCCCCTTCCCCACTCATACTCTGTCTCTGTCTCTCTCTCTCTCAAAGCGTAAACATTTAAAACAATTAAAAAAAAAAAAGTGGCATCTGGTCCACGCTTCTTGCATGTGGACTAGTTGTAGCGGGCTGCTTAACAACGAATAGAGTATGGTGGAAATGCTGACGTGACACGTACAAAACTACGTCACAAGAGATATTGCAGCTTCCTCCTGGCTCTCTCTTGGCTTCCGCACTTTGGGAGAAGCCAGCTAACATGCCGCAAAAACTGCAAGATCGCGTTTGTGGTTTTAAGCTGCTAAATCGTGGGGTAATTTATTATGCAGCAATAGATAACTACCACAATCCCTCAGGTCCCATCCTGTTCCGTGAGGTCTGCTTAAGTTCTAGCTATTGTCTCTACAGTCGGCCTACCTGAAGGAGGAAGGGGAGAGGGGAGGCATGCTCCCTTCTTAAATGGCACGCGATGGAAGTGGTATGAACCTCTTCCATTCACATCTGTCTACAAGATGGACAGGGCAGCCTAGGAGAAGCTTGGAGACATAGTATCTATTCCAGGCAGCCATGTGTCCAACGGGAAATTAGGAGTTCTGACTATGTGAGAAGAGGAAAACACATATGGGGGCACAATTAGCAACCTCTGTCACAATGGGGGATTATAAGGGTCAGGAGAAGCAAAGTTGAGCATAGATCCATTAACATTTTTCCTAACCAATCTCTTCATTGGCCACCGAATGATATTTACACACCCAGCACTGTGATCTCTCCAAAGAAATCATGCCAATTGTATGAGTCACAGGAAAACCCAACTAATAGAAAAAAAAAAAAAAACAACCCACAATGAATTGCGAAATTTTTTTTTCTTACAAAGCTCTTTTCAGGGACACTGATAAAGAATTTACTGTGGAGATTTTGCCTGAAGGCTGTTAAATCTCCTAAATGTTGCTTTCTAAATGCTTCTATTCTGTGAGCATTCTCCCGTGTATTGTCAGAAAATACACAGCTGATGGAAAATGTCTTCTCTGTGCAAAAGTTTAGAGAGACAGCACTATGGCAGCAATCGCAAGGAACACAATCATGTTAACTGACCTATAATTTTCTTTTCACATGCTAACTATTCTTGGATAGTCTCATTAAGTGGATTTTTAAAAAAAATTTTTAAGTTTATTTTTGTGAAAGAGACAGAGCAAGTGGGGGAGGGGCAGAGAGAGGGAGAGAGAGAGAATCCCAAGCAGGCTCTGCACCATCAGCACAGAGCCCAATGTGGGGCTCAAACTCACAAACTGTGAGATCATGACCTAAGCCAAAACCGAGTCGGACACTTAACCGACTGGGCCATCCAGGCGCCCCTTAAAATTTAACAATATAGATAACCCCAATCACAAGCATTTAAAACTGCCTGTGTGCTTTAGTCAAACTACAAACTATCAGAAATAGATATTTCAAGAAATATGTTACAAAACCAAATAGAAATTATTTTTCAACAAGCATTAAATGGTTTTCTTGCACAGCATATGTTACTGTTTCCTTACATCAGTGTGAAAAATGAAAATTATAGTTGCACTATAATTCCAAGGCAACTTGCTTGTAATTGATCCCAGTGGTCATTACATGGCTGTCACTATAGAGTTCAGACTACACAGGCCAAGAGTTAGGGGATTACAAATATGATTTGATATATAGCTTTTCATTTCATTTTCACATAAAGTCCTCCATTTTACCCAGATATGTAGTCATCAGTTACCATGAAGTAAATAAAACACAGTGTACCTACAAAATTTCACCATAAAAGGTCTCAGTGTGTGTTCACATAATCCTTTTATGACGTCATGCACCGTCATGTTTTTTAAAAATGCACGTTATTTAAGGAATGGAAGACCCAAAGGCAAAGATGATGAGTGTGCCATAAAGTACTTCAACCCCACACTGTCAATGCTCAATACATTTTAAATAGCAAAAAGTGAAGTTGCAAATTCTAGAGTCTTACCCTATAAAGTGATAATGCTAATAATTTCGATATTCATCCCATCTCCTGTGAATTAAAGGTTTTCTTAGATGCCTGCCAAGTATCCTGTTAGTTGGGTTTCTTTCCCTGTGATTTTGATCTAGTACTTCTTTTAGTTTTTCATGGGAATTTGTGGCTGTGAGGGAACCAGAAGCCTCTGATCACTTAATTGGGAAAATGGATCAAAAGTGGATTTTCATTTTGTGTGGGTAGATATTTGGTTCTCTTAATATACCCGCCAAGCTGTATTCATAATCTTTTAGTAACTGAGATGATTTAACTGCAAACTTAGTAAGCCAGAAGGACAGGTAAGTGACTTCTTAAGTCAGTGGTTCTCAAACTTGAGTAAGCAGCAGAATCACAGGGAGGGCTTTGCTGACACAGAACACCGGGCCCGGCCCCATCTCAGATTTTCTGAGTTAGTAGCCCTGGGGCGTGGCCTGTGCATTTTTATTCCTAACAACTTCCCAGGTGATATGGAGGCTGCTGGTCCTCAAACCACATTTTGAGACCCAATTCCTTAAATAAAAGTTGGGCATTTTTCCCCCTAAAGCTGGGCATTTAAATGATCCTGTCAATAATCTGCCATCAAGCCTTTATTGTACTGATTTATGCCTCCTGCAAACAAAACCTAGGCCAAACTGACAGTCTGTTCTATTGAGATTGCACAAGTTCCTAAAAAATCCCCAATTAAAAGACAAAAAACTCCAACTCTTAGAACAGCAATAACCTACTCAGTTTGAAAACATTATGAAAGTCTAAAGAAACGCTCTGGGTTCTGGAGTAAACTTCAGTCCCCGTGGTGGTCATCATTTGGTTACATTTGGAAACAGGCTTGTTCTAAAATAATCATTTTTGAGGCGATGACATTTACTCTTTTCACCCAAAGAAAACAGAAATAACAACACAGGAAGAACTGGGCAGCCTTAGGTCAATTCTTTTTGGAAAGCACATTTAATTTACTGTTGCACAATTCAAACAGAGGGGGTGGTTAGGAAGTCAGGAAGGCACTTAAGTCATTTCAACCAGGAATACCTAACAAAGAGAGGGATCTTGAAATCATGGATGGTCTAGGAATATCTGAGAGAGAAAGAAGGGATTCGTTATGTGACAACTTGTCAGGAGCATCCCAAGCTTCCCATTACTATCCACACACCCTGAGACTGAACATAAATTCTCTCCAGATGAGCTGAGCACAAATAAATAACTTCTTTGGGCTGTGCTGATACCAAAATACTATTTAGATGTTCACCCTACGTGATGCCCAAACTGACTGCCATTTGCTGTCTTGCGAACGCAGCTACAGGTTCTCCCCGCATACAAAGAGTATTGGTCTTTTTTTTTTTTTTAATCTTTATTTATTTTTGAGAGAGCGTGAACAGAGAAGGAACAGAGAGAGAGGGAGACACAGAATCCGAAGCAGGCTCCAGGCTCTGAGCTGTCAGCACAGAGACTGATGTGGGGCTGGAACTCACGAAATGTGAGTTCATGACCTCAGCCAAAGTCAAACACCTAACTGAACCACCCGGCGCCTTTTTAAAGCCTAGGAGTCTCTTTCCAGAAGCTCAAAGAGTCCTACTGATTTTTTCATCCTTTAAATATATGTTCTTCCTCCTTTGATATAGTGTCTTCATATAAACCATCTTATCTAAAGAAAAGGTCCAACTACTGCTTTAATGGACTCTTGTCTCAGTAGCCAAAGGGTATAGTTAGGTTCTAAACTTCTTGGATTCATTATCGACCCTCCCCTCCCCCATTTACCCCTCTACTGTACTACCATCCCTTTCAGTAAAGAGTAATCCATGGGTGAGACAAGGCTCAGTCATTTGCCCTACTCCTAATTCCAAGGCTTATTCTCAGTGTTAACACACGAATACAGAATACACATTTCAGCTACTTCTTAATGGATTCCTCTCCCTTATATGTGGATGCAAACGTGTGCAAAGTGAGCTAAGGAATAATAAACTAAGTGGAGCTTAAGTGCTACATTAGGAAATGTGACTGCTAACAAACATTGGAGAAGGGGCTCTAAGAGAGGACAGAATGAGGCTTTTTCATTGAGAAAGGTGATGTGGAATGACATCTGCTCTTGCAAAAGCTGGTCTCTCAGATCTCCCAACTTAACAAAAAAAGTAGTATCAACATCTCATGGAATCTTGACTGTATGTCTGATGCCACAGTAAATCCCAGCATCTCAGATTATCAATATTGAAAGACACCTTCCAGACTGGCTGGTCCAAACTATCATTTTTCAAACTAGAAAACTGAGCCCCGAAGGGAAGGAAGAGAGGCTTGCCTTAATTAAGGGTAAAACTTCCTCAGCTGCAACAATGAGGCCAGGACTTACATTTTCTGATCGTCAGACCACTGTCTATAGCTCTTTCCTTTTTCTTGATGAATGGGGGGTGAGGGTGGTTGTTAATGTTTAGACCAATGTGAACACCAAGGAAGCAACTGCTAGGAGAAAAGAACCACTTGTACCCCTCCTGCTCAGAATGGCCCAGCATGCCCGTGGGGCCATCCCCACAGGCTCCCAGGATGAGAGAGCCCCTACAGATCCAGCAAATGGGCAGCAACTCCCTATGAATGATGCCAAGTGGGAGGGTCTGTATCCATCCCAAGTCTATGTGGGGTTGTTTGTTTGTTTTTAAATATGCTCCTTCCTCCTCAAATAAAACTACAAAATATAATGCAAATGTGTTTCTGTACATGTTCCTTTAGATTAAGCAAGCCTCATCATGGTTTCAGGTGACCCAATGAGAAAAATAAAATAAAATTGCACTTGTGGCCTCTCAGATTAAAGACTGAGTTAAAATGAGGTTGCCCAGCCCGTAGGAGAATAGGCCACACACGCTGATACAACTGGCCCATCATTCTAAATGTGGCACATATGCCCAGCAGACTCAGAGACCCATGGGAATGATTCCTTCACAAGACAGCCAAGAGGTAGATAAGTGCAATCAGCCCCATGGATGGATGTAGCACACAGAAGCACCAGATTGGGTGTAGGGGCGGGGGGGTGCCTTGGACAAGGGGCAGAGGGCCTGAAGGGTGGGGCCAGATCTCTGGCTCTCATCACAGCACTCTCCCTGGGAGGAAAAGCGTCCGGTCATGAAAGAAATTCCCAGTATGTAGCAAATGTCTACAGCAGTGAGAGTGTAGACGTAGCAGGTAAAGAGGTGATGCTGGTCTAAGGGTAACACGCGTCCTCCAATCGAACTTCTAGGGTGGGGTGCCAAGGAGACAAATGTGAAGGGTGATGATTATGAACTGGGGGACTCTGGCACATTCATCCAGGCCATGCATGACCCCTGAGTGGCCTTCCCATCCTCACTCCCAACAGAATTGCTGGCAAGGGCTCCCCTTGTGAGAGAACCATACTGGATTGAGGGGACAGCAAAAGACATAGGCAACTCCGATGGCTGCTCTTGCTTCTGATTTCTCCGTCAGCCTGAGGGAAGGCAAAGGAGATCAAAGTCCAGATGACACGACAAGGCTGCGGAGCCCAGCATTTGCTATCAGAGCTGCTGAGCGTCGGACCCAAGAACCGTCAACTCAAGGCAGAGTCAAGGCCCCTTCCTCTGGAACGAGAGGCTCAGCCCTGCCCTTCTCTTCGGGAGAAATGGCCGGAAAAGGAAAGCTGGCTTCTCAGTGAGGTAATGAACAGTACCTGCTCAGCTACGTGGGTCACCCTAAGGTTAAGCAGGAAGGATCCCTGAAGGAGGCATTCTGCGGACAAAGGCTGAGGAGCTCCACGTGTCTGGACACACCTCAAGTTTTAAATTACACACTCCCCCACATGCAGCACACTCACGCGCACACACGCACAGAGACCCACACCTCCACATACTGACATTCTTGTAACCCACCCCACTCCCAGCCCCCGATCCTGCCCCACGGATTTCGTTCCCTGTAAACATGACAGCAGATGTGTCCACAATTCTGGGACAGCCTGACAGTGAACTGAGGATGACTGCTTGTCATTAAGTGCCCCGGTAGGTGATGTTGGTGAAGGTGGATGTGGCCTCTTTATACAGTGGGTTGTTGGCCTGCGGAGAGAACAGAAATGTGTCTTACAGTGAATTCCTCAATTCTTCCCTGCCCTCAATGATTACATTTCGCCTGAAGAGTTTACCCAAGACACCTTTCTCCGGGCTACACCATCCATGAATCGCTTAATGCTCATTGTAACCCCATATTCGCTCCTGAGATGGGAGTGGGTAGGAAATAAGAGGAGAGAGAAAGTGGAATGCCATTGTGCTGCTGTTTCGAAGGGGTTGAATTCAACCCATTACTTTTTGGTGATCCCCAAACACCTCAGTACCACTTGTAGCCAGTATCTATTTCCTGCTTCTCTCCTGAACTCTCTCTTTTGCCCTTCTCCAATTTTTTTTTCTTTTGTTGTGACTATGCTGGCGGATGCGGGCAGAGACGAGAAATGTAGCAGGTGGTAGCTGAAACAGAGAGGATAGCTTTCACTCAAAATAATTTTAATTTGTTCTCATCTCATCCTTCCAAGCGCTACCCACTGTCATGTTAGCAGGAAAAAATAAGACCCTCACTGGGTTGCCCAAATTATTTTCTAACAAAAAGTGATAAATCCCATAAGATCTGGCCGTCTTTAGGAGTCCCATTTCAAGAAATACAACACATTCTCATGTGCCGCTGAGATTCCAGATTTCTACACTGTACGAACAGAAACATCTCAAGTTTCTTGGGACCCTTGAGTACCAAGGCCTGAGGTGACCATCAAATGAGAACAAACTTTCAGCCTCCCGCTTGACATTCATGGACTCAAACAGCCATTTTGGAAGGTCCAGAAAAAAAAGTCAGAATGTGGAAGATGAGCCAAAGGAGAACAGAGCAAAATTAAGTATATAGAAAGTTCTCAATAGATGCTTGATTGAATGCAATCAGAATAAATTGCAGAGAGGATATGTTTTAAGAGGCTGGCCCAAAGAGTCATTTCTATCATAACTTGATTCTCTCCCACAATTGGGCAAGCTGTTGAACGTCTCTGTGCTCAGTTTTCTTATCTACAAACTGGCAATAATAACGTTCCCCACCCCCCATCATTTGTCCTGTCTTCCTCAATTAGAGAATATGTTTCCTTTTGATTATGTCAGTGTCCAGAGCAGAGCTGGGCCCTACCTGTACTCAGTCAGTTCTCACCTATGGGACCTATGGTCACTGTGTGGCAGTGAGAGACTCAGGTGGTTTTCAGGAATAATAAAGACAACAGGACCATCTCCCAATTTCCACAACAGAGACTAACTGGGAAATTATGGTGCTGGCTGAACCTGGCTCCCCTAAGTACCTACTATTTCCAGTTGAGGCTCTCAAACCAATGACTTAAGAAAATGCCCAGCCCCGACTCTTACTGTGTCCCATTTTGCTCTGGCTCGCTCTTCCTCAAATTTAGCAAACTCCTTCCGGTCATGGATGGTGATGAGGAGCTTCCAGATGAGCAGAGTAGCAAGGCCGATGAGCAAAATGGCCCCCATCACTGAGAGTAGGACCACCAGGATGTCAGGACCCTTGGGACACTCTGTCAGGAGAGAGCACAGAGCAGGGACGTTGTAAAGGCAACCTGACCAAGTAAGAAATTACTAGAAATCTCTCTGAGGGAAACAGGGCTTACAAAATAAATCAAAATTTTTAAAGGGGGGGGGAGCACCAATATTTAAGACAGCAATAATCTGTCCTGAGTAGTTTAAATTAGAGGTCATAAGCAGGTCACCCCCGGTAGAATCTAACCTACTCAAGTGTTTATTAAAAAGTTGATTTTATGTTAACTCTACTGGATTTAAAACAAAAGCTTGACTAAATTTTTATTTTGTTGGCAGCATGGAATAATCAGGAGATTATCCCCCTAAAACTTCAGATTCTTCTTCTTCCCTTTAAAAACATGAATAAATAGAGGCGCCTGGGTGGCTCAGTCGGTTGAGCGTCTGACTTCGGCTCAGGTCATGATCTCACACTTTGTGGGTTCGAGCCCCGCATCAGGCTCTGTGCTGACTGCTTGCTCAGAGGCTGGAGCCTGCTTCAGATTCTGTGTCTCCTTCTCTCTCTGCCCCTCCCCTGCTCACGCTTTGTCTCACTCTGTTTCTCAAAAATAAATAAAAGTGAAAAAAAATTTTTTAAACATAAATAAAAAGGTCTGGAAACACTGCACCCACAGGGCAGCTCTGGTTAGATGTGAGTAGCTGCTGTCCCCTTTAGATGGGACACATTTTCTAGTTTGCCAGACTTGTCACCACCCTCTTTTCTCCACTAAACAGAGGCAACATGTTAACTTGTCATGGAGGCTGTGCTACTGTGGGTTCTGGAGCTAGACCGCCAGGGTTCGAATCCTGGCTGACAACTTACTTTGCTATGTGACCTTTGATAAACTATTTAACCTTTCTGGGTGTCTGTTTCCTATCTCTCCATGTTTAAAATGGAGAAAGTAATAGCACTGAATTCCAAAACTTATGAAGCATAGTTAAGTTAAATATATACTTTTAAAAATTGTTTTTAACGTTTATTTATTTTTGAGAGAGACAGAGCATGTATGGGGGAGGGGCAGAGAGACAGGGAGACACAGAATCCGAAGCAGGCTCCGGACTCCGAGCTGCCAGCACAGAGCCCAACGCGGGGCTCGATCTCACGAACTGTGAGATCATGACCTGAGCTGAAGTCGAACACCCACTGCGCCACCCAGGCACCCCAACTTATTTATTTTTTTAAGGATTATTTCTTTTTTAGAGAGAGAGAGAGAGAGTGCGCATGAGTGGGGGAGGAGCAGAGAGAGAGGGAGACACAGAATTTGAAGCAGGATCCAGGCTCTGAGCTGTCAGCACAGAGCCCAATAGGGGCTTGAACCCACGAACTGCAAGGTCGTGAGCTGAGCTGAAGTAGGACGCCTAACCAACTGAGCCACCCAGGCATCGGGCTCCATGCTGATCATGAAGCCTGCTTGGGATTCTCTCTCCCTCTCTCTCTGCCCCTCTCCCCAACTCGTGCATTCCCTCTCTCTCTCTCTCTCTCTCTCTCTCTCTCTCTCTCTCCCACAAAATAAATATTTAAAAAAAAAGAAACCTGTAAAAATAAACAAATAAGTTAAATATATTTAAAGAACTCAGAACACTGCCTAGCACAGACTCAGTGCTCAATAACTATCAGCTACCATTATTACTCGTGTTCTTGTTACACCTGTTTTCACTAATTTATTTACCTAGCTCCTTAGGCATTTGTATTTGTTTCTCTGGTTTGGATATGTACATCTCTGAGGGCTGGGAACCTAATGTCCTTGTTAGCACAGAGACCAGGAAGCCTGCCAACCCAGACAATATTTTGGGTTCCTTCCCAAAATATTTCGTCATCTTTAATCCTAACCCTATTGAAAGCCGACTTCCTGTTCAACCCTAGTCAACAACCAACACAGACAGAGGTGCATCACCCCTCTGAAGACCAAGCTGACTGTGCTCTGCAGAGCTCTGCTTCCCATAAACCACAGGTGTCTGATGGGTGACCTCACTCCAGTAACTTCTCAGGTGTTATGTAATTAGGTGTTTGAATATACGGGTATTGATGGGTCTGGAGAGGTGGTCATGCCTACTTTCCACACTGTCTCCCACCTTCTTCTCTAAACATACACCCTATGCTCACCACACATGACCCAAAAACAACCACCGATGCAGACCCAAGCTGGCTATTTCCCAAGCTACCAAATTATAACCTGTCTATAATTAAAGGAGCATCTGGAGAGAGGCTGTGAGGTTCCAGTGTCTGAGTTCCCAGGAGTGAAGGGCACCAGCTCTTCCGGGAACAACAATTATGAATTCTTGGGAAGAGAGGGCTGACCCTCAAACCTCAGAGTGAAATCTCTTCAATTCTGCATGTCAGTATGGGCAGGACAAGTAGAATGTCAAGAGGTCTTCAGGCAAAAACATCTATTAAGCATTTGTCCTGAAAGGAGTAGATGGCAGGATTCCCGGAAGAAGATGATGAGATCAGCTAGTCTCTAGAGAGCTCTCTCAGCCACGGTGATGAGGACCCATCGTGGAGACCCAAGGTCAGGAAAGACTGGGCAGGGCTGGCAGGTTTGACAAAAGCACAGGAAATCCAGTTAAACTTGAATTTCAGATAAACAATAATTTTTCAGCCTAAGTAGGTACTAAATGTTGAATGGGACATATTGTATTCGACGAGGCAACTCTATCTGGGAGTGATAAGGACCCAGCTCAGCGGAGCCCACTCCACATAGTAGGCTGAACACCACCCAGTCAAGGCCAAGCCCTTTGGCAGTGCTGTCTCTACTGCCTTGCAGTGGCCCAGCCCTTCAGGGAGACCATCCGCAAAGGCATGAGTTGGGGAAGAGAATGAGAATAATCCCCTCCTATGCTCTGGGACCTCAGATGACACATTCTGCACAAAGCCAGAACCCCTGAAAATAGTTGGGGGCGGTAGGTGAGAAGAGAGGTCAAATTCAGAATTCCAGGGCAACAAGATAGGGAATATGGGTCTGGGGTCCCATCTCCTCATGTGGAGGATGGAATCTACATCGGAAAAGCTACTCCACCCCCCACCCTGGGGGGTTATTTGTACCAGCTCAGGTTATCACCATCTTTCTGCCCCATAATTCCAAGTAGTGGATTCCATCTAAGAATATCAAGCCAAAAGATTTTGGTGTTACAGCAGAAGCACCTGCAAGGATTGTTATAGCAGAGATGAAGTAACGTTAAACCCCAAAGCAAGAACGTACTGCCCTTCAAAAATGAGAAAGCACAAAGGTGCAAATAGGGCGGGTGTGGAAAAATCCATGAAACGTGTTAACACAGGTGGGCGGGAAAGTGTGAGGGGTCATGGCCAAATAATCCACATGTGCTCCCCCACAGATACATACCCAGACTCTGCCCTCTCCCCTTCCCATGTCAGCTTTCCCTTGAGTCGCTAAATAAAATTAAGGTCATACCCTTTCCTTTACCTTCCTTCTCCCTTCTGAAGGGTGAGAGCCCTGGGAAAGGCAGGTGAACAATATCACGGTAGGGGGCGCCATGCTCTCCGGTACCCATGCAGCCAGCAACACCCTGGCTGACCCGGATGTAGTAGAGCTTCTTTCCACTGTCACCCGCTTCCTTCTCCAAGCAGCCAAAGTTCTCCGAGCAGGTTATCAACATGTATGCAAGCCTGCCTGTCAACTCGAATAATCAGTCCTAGTAACTCATTCAAAACCCGTTTACTAAGTATCTTCTCTGTAGATGACTGAGCCAAGTATGGAGATATAACGATAGATAAGACAGATGGTTCGTGTGTTCGTGGGGCACGTGATCTACTGAGGGAGATGGGTGATTAAAGAAGCAAGTTAATGGTGGAATGAAGGCCCATCTAAGGGAAACACAGCTGCTCTGGGACTCAAACAGGAGCACCCAACCGAATCAGAAGAAAGGATGATGGAGGAGGTCTGAGAAGGCTCACTAGGGGAAGTGATGTGTCCAAAGCAGAGGCACTCAAATATTGGGGCGTCTCACAACTGCCAGGAGCACTATTCAAGAACACAGAGGCTGGGGACACCTGGGTGGCTCAGTCGGTTAAGTGTCTGACTTTGGCTCAGGTCATGATCTCACAGTTCATGGGTTCGAGCCCTGCGTTGGGCTCAGAGCCTGGAGCCTGCTTCGGATTCTGTGTCTCCCTCTCCCTCTGCCCCTCCCATCTTTCTCTCGACTCGTGCTCCATCTTTCTCTCAAAAAATGAATAAACATTTAAAAATGTAATAAAAAATCAAATAAAAAGAACATAGAGGCTCATGGAAGCAGCATGGGGCTCAGGACTCTCGATTTTTTAGCAAGGGGAACATAGAAAAGTTTGAGACCCACTTTCCTAAAGCAGGGGCCAGCAAGCTATTGTCTGGGAGCCCAATGTGGCTTGCCACCTGTCTTTCTAAATATACTTAGGCTTGTGCATTAAATATAGACTATGGCTGCCTTCCTGTTACAATGGCAGAGTAGTCATGGCAGAGACCACAAGGCCCACAAAGCCTAAAATATTTATTTTGAGAGAGAGAAAGCACGAGTGGGTGAGGGGCAGAGAGAGAGAGAGAGAGAGAGAGAGAGAGAGAATCCCAAGCAGGCTCCACACTGTCAGTGCGGAGCACAATGTGGGGCTCAAACCGATGAACCATGAGATCATGACCTGAGCTGAAATCAGGAGTCACACACCTAACCAACTGAGCCGCCCAGGTGCCGCCAAAGCCTAAAATATTTAACCCCTGGCCCTGAACAGAAAGTGTTTGCTGGACCCTGGTCTGAAGGAGGATTTGAAGAAATTTCTACAGCTGTAGGAATCAACTGACGAGCAACCAACTGACTTAGTCTCTGCCTTCAGACATTGTTCCTTCACTCATAGAAGCTCCTGTCTACCCCCCGCCTTGGCACAGCCCTTGTCCCTCAGCAGTATCACTATCAATTTACATGTCCCTCTCCCCCTGGCCTGTGAGTGCCACATCTGCTTGATTTATTGTTATATTCCCAGCACCTAGTCTACTGGCTGATATACAATAAGTACTCGAAAATATTTTGTAGTGATTCATCGCTTCGTCTGTTGTGTAAGAGAAAGGAAGGAGACGGGGGTGGTAAGGGGAAGAGAGCTAATCTACTACACTGGATGGCGACAAACCTGTGGTTGGTCTGTGTATGACGGATGAGCTCCTCCTGCTTCCAGAAGGCTGTGAGAGCAAGCACTATCTTTTCAGTGCTCAGAACACCTTGGCTTGGTGCCTCAAAGCCAGTACTGTGTCTCATGGTGACCCTGGTAAGGTCAACACCTCAAAGCATCAGGCCTTCCTCTGAAGCAGCGAACAGGTTGCCCTTGGCAACCACCTGACCTTAAGTGGAGCGGATGCTGAAGAGTCCCAGACTTTAAATTCCTCACTTCTTAATACTGTCACCTCAAAAAAATGCCAGGATGTATTTTGTCCCTTCGTGGGATCCATATCTACCTTCTTCCTTTCCTTACTCACCTTCTTTTTCTGCCTCCTCAATTAGCAAGTCACTTTCTCACAAAGATTGGTATTTAAATATCTCCCACCCCCAGATGACAGGCCCTAACTTACCACTTGTAAGGTAGTCTTAACTTGGCTGTTCTGTGTAAGAGGCGCAATGGGTGGAAATTGCTGCCTAACGTGGCTCTCCCTCTCCCTATAGGTGCAGTGTCAGGGGCCCTGGCGGTTCACGTACCTGGCTCCTCTACCACATAGAGAATGGACTTTCCACTGGAGTCTTCATAGTACTGGAATCTGACAACACAGTCATCTTCATTCTTGTACGTGCAGTTCGCTGCATCCTTGCCAGTATCCTCTGAGGAAGGGGAAAATATGGGAGAGTGAAAAACAAGGCAATTCCTGGAAGACGGGGCCATCCCCAAACCCCAGTCATGGGACTTCTGAGAAAGTATGCAACAGGAAACCCTATGCCTGACATTAGGCAAGATGCCTAGACTTGAGATGGCTGTTGTGCCTGGCAATTGCCTCTAGATGACCCTCGCTGCTGAATTTTGTCCCTCCCAGACCCTTTTTGGTTCGTATTCCTTCCCTTGGAAGGGACATGACAGAACACATGACACAGTGTGATTCAAAGCCTGGCTCTACCACCTGTCAGCTGCGTAATATTGGGGAAGTTACTTGACCTCATTGGCTCTTTCTTCATCTATGAAAGGAAAAGGATAACCCACCTCACAACACTGGTAGAGAACTAAATGATGTCAAGTGAACAGTACCTAATAGAGAAGGGTGTTCCCTTCCCTCTCTTTCCTTTCCCTCCTGGCTCAACTATTCTCAATAGTTTGTTGGCAAAGCCCTTACATTTCTTCCGTTTCTGCGTCTGATCCAGTGTTCCTCTCCAGAGCCAGCCTCTCTTCTCTGACTCCCATCACTTTTTTGTAGGCTTCACCCCTTCTAATTCTGAAGCCTCTTATTCTGACAGGGAAACTATAGGTGCCCCTCTATCATTTGCACCACGTCCTATAGTGATGCAACCAGACAGGTAAAACTGACACACGATGATGTTAAGCAAATGCACCAAGATCACAACACAAGTACGTGATGGAACAGAACTAAAACAGGAGTCTCAGAGCACACCAGACTTGAACTCAATGATTGTTTCTCGGCCTTTTGGCTAAGATCAAGTGTAGTATCAGACTTGAACTCAATGAGCCGCCCGAAAACTAGTGGTATAAGAGTACAGTGGAAAGAGTAAGGATTTCCAGATTCATTCTAAGCTTAACTTGTTCGGGCAAGTTATGTAGCTTTCCTGAGATTCAGTTTCCTCATCTGCAAAATGAAGATAACAACAGTACCACAGTTCTACTCTACTAGGTGGCTGAGAAAAAGACAAGATCATGTGTATGAAAAGATACTTGCCTAACTTTTATAAGTTACACAATTCCATACAAACAAGCATGTATCTTTATGATTATCATGGCACGGGGGTGGGGGTAAGAGAAATACTTTCAACTAACCTGAGATTCCCCTCTGGTCTAGGTAATAAAAACATCTCACATCTCTCTCAGCAGTCTTGCCCGCCTGAGCTAATCACAGCATACCGATTCTCCTCAGGAGGAAAAGCCGTCTCTTCAAACTCAATCCCCAAATCATGCCCCTCACCCCCCCCCCCCACCAGCCCCACTTCTGATATTAGCCAAAGGATCCAGAGAGCTGACCCTTTTCTGTAACACCCCAAGCCAGAAGCCGACTGACTGGCTGTGTCTCACTGTGGCTCTCACTGAAAACATGTTTCCTGCCTTCGTGAGAGACAGCTATCTCAGGAGAGATTGCCATCTCCCTAGACCAACCAATGCCTAGCTGACCCAGATAACATCAGATGTGCTGACAGCAACAAAGATTATCCCCTTTTTGGTCAAGGTGAAATTCAAACTACAATGACTGCAGGCAAGAGTTTTGCTCACCACTGTATTTTTATCTGTCTTATTCTAGGAAGGGCTCCAGAGAGCCAAAAAAGGCTACAGCATTATGATTTTAGCTAAAATCCATAAGGGTGAAGGTTTCCCTCCAAACCAGCAGAGCAGTATGCCTGGGCATTGCTGAACACTCTCAGTTAAGTAAACTCAGTAAATGGTTACTAGCCTCCTAAACTGACATCACCTAGCCTAGGTTTCTTCATCCGTAAAATGGGATGCATTGTCTTCCTCTCCCTGGGGAGGTCAAGTTAGGGTTGATTTCTACATACTTTAAAAGTTATCTGTAGGGTCTTGCTGAGTCTGTGGGTGCCGGGAAGCAGCAGAATGGGGAGGGACTGTGGAACAAATTAGCAGAGGGCACAAGAGGACTCAGGGAAGCTGGCCTTTATTAAGTGCCTAGTGTGCATCAGGTCTGTACAACATGCCTTTGAGGCAGGGATTACTCTTCCATTTTACTGATGAGACATAGACACGTTTTGGGATCAACTGAAAACTTCAGCAGCCGCATATGTGCACAATTCTAAGACATGCTGAACTTACTGAGCTCCTTCACAGGCTCAATCTCATCACGACAGTAACGGCTGCAGGTATTTTCTTTATGTAGGTCTCCTCGGTCAAATTTCTTACACTCCACACACTTCCTAAAAGAGAGACGACACAGAGATTAAGACAAGGGAGGAGAGGGACGCCTGGGTGGCTCAGTCAGTTAAGCATCCGACTTCGGCTCAGGTCATGATCTCGCCGTCTTCGAGTTCGAGCCCTGTGAGTTTGAGCCCTGCGTCAGGCTCTGCGCTGACAGCTCAGAGTCTGGAGTCTGTTTGAGATTCTATGTGTCCCTCTCTCTGCCCCTCCCCAATTGCACTCTGTCTCTCTCTCTCTCTCTCAAAAATAAACAAACAAAAAAGACGAGAGAGGAGCAAACCTACGTGTGTGTCAGTCCAGCTCTGACATCCACACACCAGAAAGCTGCCCCACCTTGGAAAACAAACACCGAAACAAAAACCCCTGTAAGACAATTCTGGGGGACCCAGAGGGTCGGGTCTGGAGTTCAGGGGTGGGAGTTCCTCCTCACCCAGAGGCAGGGCCTGGCAGGCAGAAGGCCCCAGTCCCCTCATTAAACTTCTTCATGTCCCATCCGAGAGTGTGACAGGAGGTAAGGCGTGTGCCACTTCGAGGAGCCTTAAAGGCAGAACCGGTCATGTAATCTGGGGACCCAGCACAAAAGAAGATGTCAGGCCCCTTGTTCAAAAATCCCTAAGCATTACAAGACAGTGCCAGCAGAGCGGTAAACCAAGCATGGGGCCCTTCTAAGCACAGGGCTCTGTACAAATGCACAGGTTGCATGCCTATGAGCCCAGCCCTGCTGAAAGTGGCAAGAGAAATGGCAGGAGCTTCCCCTGACCCCAGATGAGTGGAGTTTGTACTAGCGAACATCTCCTGTTTCACAGAATCCTTCATAACTCCAGCCCAACTCTCCCACACGATCGGAACATGAGAACGTTCCCCAGAAGTTCCCTGGTTTAGCCTTCCTCCCAACTCAGGGATTCAGGATGCCATCCCAGGAGAGGGGTTTCTCCAACTGGAGTCCAGCGGGTGCTACTTTGGCCCCTGCATGGTTGGCTCTCCCTCCCTCTTTGCCCAAACTTTTCCGTGGGAAGAGGAAAGCTAGCCTCTTAGCTGCAGCGGACGCCTCCTCCTGAAGCTTTGGTGAGTAAGAACCTGGAGGGTTGGGGATTCTAGCCTGGGGGACCCCCTCCCTCCTTCTAGCACCCGACTGGCTCCAACTCACTTCTCTGCCCACTCACTTCTTAAAGGTGCAGGCGTCAGGGCAGGTGGGGCACTTCTCACAGGTGTCCCCGTAGGAGCCGGGCTGGATGCACTTGCAGCTGCCGCACTTACACTCGCCCCGGCCGCTGCACAGCAGCCCGTTGCTGGACATGCAGGTGTCGGTGCGCGCGGTGCAGTTGCAGTAGAAGCCGGTCCAGTCGGAGTCACACAGACAGTCCCCACAGCTGCACTGGCCGTGACCTGAAAGCACACAGCCCGAGGGGGCGGGCAGCAGGTGAGGGGCCCCAACCCGTGGCTCAGCCTGCTCTCCAGCTTTACCCTCATCCACCCTCCTCCCACGGCCACTCATTAACACCCCACGGAAGCGTCACCACCTTCTATCCTTCTAGCCTCACGCTGCTAGCTCTGCCTTGACGCCCTTTCGTCCTGTGATCGCTACCAAACTCCCACTTACCTTTCGAAGCTCAACTCAAAAGTTCCTTCCCCTCCATAACCTTTTCTGACCTCCCCGGAGCAAATTGTCTACTACGTGTTCTCCCAGCACTTACATATGCCTCTATTTTAACCCTCATGACCAGCCCATTTGCTTGCCTATCTGTTTCTCTTTCTAGATTTTGAGCTCCACAGTGAGAGAGGACATATCAATTTGTCCGTCGGCAGGGATTAGCGTAACGTCTGAAATACAGTAGGCATGCAATTAATGTTTCTTTATCCATTTATGCAACAAATATTTATTGAGCTCACACTGGGCACTGGAGATTCGGCAGTGAATGAGACAGGAAAGGTCCCTATTACCGTGGAGCTTATGTCCTAGTTAAGTTCCTGGGTAGGGTGCCTGGTGGCTCAGTTGGTTAAGCATCTGACTCTTGATTTCAGCTCAGGTCATGATCTCACGGTTTGGTTAGTGAGGTCAAGCCCTGCATCAGGCTCTGGGCTGACAGCCTGGAGCCTGCTTGGGATTCTCTCTCTCCCTCTCTCTCTCTCTCACACACAAAATAAGTAAATAAACATTAAAAAAGAAAAAAAAATCCTGGGAACCACACACACATTCACCAGCATGTGCCCTGTGTTGTATCATCACAGTACTGCAGAGAGCCATCAGCCCTAGTAGGAAAGACCTACTCACTTTACTGCATGAATGTAGGAATGGGAAAGAGAGATTGGGGTAGGGGGTAGATTGGTTAAATGCAGGTGTTAACTCTCAGTGCTACATCCCCCTAATCACTTAACAAGGCTTGAAAACTTGGCTCTCCCAAACTCAGAAGAAAGGGTGACTCATTCTCAAGGATTCCGAATCAGGAAGAAGTGGATGAATAATAAAAATCTGACTGTTAATCAGAGGAAAGGCAGGGAGCCAAGGGGAAGTAACCTCAACGGGTCTCAAAATCATGTCACTGTGTGAGCGGATGGGCCCCAAGATGGTGGAGGAGAGCGAGGTGCATAGGCTCAAACAGACACTAGCTGGCATCTTCTGCTCCCCAGGGACCCCAGTGGGTCTGACTAGAGGCCCTTGGTCAATGAGTCTCTCTGCCAGTGATCCTAGCACCATCCTCTATTCAAGACTCAGACACACCTTTGCTGCCTTGGAAAGAGATGTCTGCTTCTTTCTGGATGGCAAACATAAGGTCAGCTGCCCCAGCTCCAAATATCTGGAGAGTAGAGCCCGCTCCACCCGGAGGCAAAGGGAATGGTCTTGTGTAACCTTTGTCCACCAGTCATTGGCCCAGGTCTGAGGGCAAGACAGCTCCTGTCAGCTGAAGATAATTCCAAGGAAGGGGCAGCTGTGAGCCATTATCAGCAGCCCTAACAGCAGCTGGAGGGGCCCCACAGTGTCTACTACAAGCAGCTTTCAGTGATGGCTCCCGAACAGGGAAAGGCAGACGCCACAGAGGTCTGGCAGCACCCGGAGGCCTCCGCCTCCTCAGAAACCCTTGTCCCATAGTGTTTCCTTTGTGAGGCCAAACAAAGTAACCTTTGAGAAGATGGTCTGCCAGGCCAGCCACGGAGCGAGGCTGGAAGTAGAGTGGCGGGCCGGAGCCGGCAGGCCGAGCCCGAGCCCTGGCAGGGTCAGCCCTCAGAAGGAAGCTACAGTGCGGTAATGTCACAGGACTGGCATCCCTCCAGCAAAAGGGTGGCTGAGCCTGGGTTCACAGCAAAGTCAGAGGAGGAGGGTGAGAAATGAAGAGAGAGTGTAAGAAAGAGGAGGGAAATAGAAACGAAGGCAGCAGGGGAGGGGTGGAGATGAGGGAGGGGGAGGGGTAAGGGAGGAGCAAGTATTTTAGGTCAGAGGGAATGACCTCTCCCTATAGAGCGTGACTCCCAGGCCGATGTCAGCCCCACTCCTCCCTGCCTTATGAGCCGACCCTTTGTCTGACATCCTACTTCCTCCATGAAGCCACCCAGGCCTCCTCTGTTCACACTGGGTCTCTCTCCAGGAGACTCCTATAACATTCCCCAGGGACAACTCACTTCTTTTCTTTAATTTTTTAAAAATGTTTTATTTATTTTTGAGAGACAGAGTGAGAGTGGGTGGAGGGGCAGAGAGAGGGGAAGACACAGAATCGGAAGCAGGCTCCAGGCTCTGAGCTGTCAACACAGAGCCCAACGCGGGGCTCAAACTCACAAACCACGAGATCATGACCTGAGCCGAAGTTGGACGCTTAACCAACTGAGCCACCGAGGCGCCCCAAGGACGCCTCACTTCTAAGATCTGGCACGTTCTGCCTCATGTTGTGAATTATCCTCAGGTAAGTTAATTAAGGGCAAAACTGTCTTATTCATGCCTCCCTATCCCACAACACTACAGCACAGAACCTGGCTCAGGGGTGTCTGATCAATCTATGCTCATGGATGTCCCTCGGGGAGAAGGATGAGTCCCTCGGGGAGTCCCTCGGGGAGAAGGATGCACTCCCTGATGTTGCCGAAGGAAGTGCTGATAACAGATGACCACAAAAGACCATGCCTCCAGCGGGGAGGGGGAAGGCCAGAGGCTGGGGAAATGGCTAAGTCATAGCATGCCCCCCTCGTGAGCCACTGCTTGCAGCAAAGAACAGACCAGGCCAGCAGCCCAGGGAAGAGACAATGGTGAACTGGTCTACAAACTGAGTGGTCAGGAATCACGCATGCCCCCTGTTCACCCGTGTGGACTGAGCGCCTGGCACAGAACAGGTGCTCAATAAGTGTGTGTCCCTGAGCATCCGTCACTGGGGAGTGTGACGGCAGCACCACAGGATCCAGACCTGCAGCCAGTAGGCACACAACACCCGGGCTGGCAGTGGGGGAGGGAGGCCTCTGAGCTGCTGCCTGGGGTTCCCTCCTGAATTGGGTGGAGCGCATTGCTGACGAGCTGTGCTTGCACCAGTGAGAGGCAGGAAGCAGGCTGCTGAACCCGATGGCTTTGTTTCGCAGCATCGGTGGGGCCAGCAGCTGAAGGAAACACACTCTGCCCGCGGTCCCTCCCACCCTGCCTCATACCAGACCAGGAACCAGGAGGCTTGGAGGAGAAGTGGCCCTCCCTCTGTCCCTGGTGCCCCCAAGGGGCTATCTGTAGGCCTCACGTAGGACAACCCTCTTCCCCTCAGCCCCACCCTACTCCCCGTGGTCTCCCACATCAAACTTACCATTCCTTTTGGTACTCTGAATATGATGTAAGTACTATTCACTAGTAAAATGAGCTGAAATGCCTCCCTCACCCTCTAATTCAAACTGCTGTTGGGGGGTCCGTGCCTGATCTCTTTCTCCCCTAATCTCCCTGCTACCATTTTTTTCCAATCTCTGTCAAATTTTGCTGACATGAATAAAGGAAACAATGTTGTAGATAATAAAAAGAAGTCTTTTTTATGTGACTTGGGCATGTTTTAGAATGACATAGATTTATGGGGCACCTGGGTGGCTCAGTCAGTTAAGCCTCCGACTTCAGCTCAGGTCATGATCTTAAGGTTTGTGAGTTCGAGCCCCATGTCGGGCTCTGTGCTGACAGCTTAGAACCTGGAGCCCACTTCGGATTCTGTGTCTCCCTCTCTCTCTCTCTCTCTCTGCCCCTCCCTCACTCATGCTCTGTCTCTGTCTCTCTCTCTCTCTCTCTCTCTCTCTCAAGAATAAATAAACATTAAAAAAAATTTTTTAAGTTTTTTTAGAATCAAATTGTTTTTTTAACATTTCTTATTGAGAGACAGAGACAGAGCATGGGCACAGGAGGAGCAAAGAGAGAGGGAGACACAGAATCTGAAGCAGGCTCCAGGCTCTGAGCAGTCAGCACAGAGCCTGACGCAGGGCTGAAACTCACAAACTGCAAGATCATGACCCGAGCTGAAGTAGGATGCTTAACCAACTGAGCCACCAGGTGCCCCCTTTTTAATTTTTTTTTAAAAGAATGACATAGATTTACCTTTCTAATCAAGTTTTCATATACATATATATATATACATATATATATACATATATAAATTTTAAAGTTTATTTATTTGAGAGAGAGAGCGAGCTCAAGCAGGAGAGGGGCAGAGAGAGAGGGAGAGAGAATCCTAAGCAAGCTCCACAGGGTCAGGGAGGAGCCCATCGTGGGGCTTAAACTCACAAACCCTGAGATTGTGACCTGAGCCGAAATCAAGAGTCAGTTAACCATCTGAACCACACTGGCAGCCCTTTCTAATCAAGCTTTCTTAAAGGCAGATGTTAAAGTGAACATCTGGTTGGATTAGTTCGGCTCCTTTAAGCCCCATTGCAAAGGAAGCCAATCTCCGCCATAGATTTGATCACCAAAGAAGCCAATTATAATCTGTGTTAATTAACCACACAATACACCCATAAACCAATCCTAAACAACTTGCAAATGTCTTTGATCTCTCTGTCACAAGAGGAATCAAGCCTCAGAGACCATAATCCAGCGAAAACCTATCCCCAGTGCCCCAGGAACTACTCAGGCTGCCTAGTTGCCTCTGCAAGCATTGTCAGCACATACAGACGACATTCACATTCGTTCCACTTGGTCTAGCTGGGGAAGTAGCCTAGGAGCAGTCTTTAGGGCAAGGAAAGACCAGGTTGAGATTTTCCGTGGGCCTCAAGACTTTACTGAATTTTGTAATGAGAAGGACAAAAAGTATCCTGCAGGTAGAAGGAGCCAAAATCGTAACCCCCAGTTTGCAGGCTGGGCCTCTCAATGGCAATCCTTTCCCATGTCTGTGCTGTCCAGCATGCCACGAGCCACGTGGAGCTCCTGAGCAACAGAGGAAATGAATTTTTCATTTTTCATTTATTTTTTAAATTTTTTTAAGTTCATTTGAGAGAGAGGAAAAAAAAAAAAACCTCCAATGGGGGAGGGGCAGAGAGAGAGAGAGAATCCCAAGCGGGCTCTATGCAGTCAACACCCTGGCAGTGCAGTCAGAGCTTTAACCTACTGAGCCACCCAAGCGCCCCTCATTTTTCATTTAACTTAAATTTATTTAAATTTTATTTAAGTTATAATTCAATGTGACTAATTTACAAATAAATAGCCACACGGGGCTACTATATCTGACAGCACAGATCTAGAATCCAAAACGTTATAGTGCCAATAGCGATAACAAAATAGTGCCAGCGTGTAAAAAGAGCTTATGATTTTCCACTCATTGTTCCGAGTGTATTGGCTGTTAAACGTGCTCCATTGCCTTGCTTTTTTACTATTTTCCAAGTCTTGTCATGAAAAGACAAATTCATGTAAAATAATTACTACCAACTTTACTACGCATTCTGATACCATGCAGTTTCCGAATCTGTAACTACTAAACATCTAATTACCAGCAGCCAGAGATTTTTTTTTTTAACCTAAAAAGGGAGTTGTTCCGCATCCTTGAAATGATCAAGAGCCAGTGATTTAAAGTATTAGCAGGATGGCAGGTGGAAGAAAAGAAAATAACGGTCTTCACCTTCAGGCTCCCCCACTCGTTCCCATGCTCCAGGAGAGCAGAGGCTCCCTTCCGCTGTGTACCCCAGGAGCAAGGACGCGGGGAGCAGAGCGGAATTACAGAGAACCTCCTTCCTGTCTTCTGCCGTTGGAGTGGAAGGACCATCCCCTCGGCTCTGCCTGCTGGGCCTTCCTGTGCCCACCTAAGCCCCGGCCTAAGTTTCCAGAGGCTGTGGATGTGCGAGCGAGCGTGCGCGGGTACAGGGGCGGGAGGGTGTGCAGTTTCACTCACCTGAGCACATCTCCCCCTTATAGCGGACGCAGGAGAAGTCATCACACTCGCAGTACTTGCCCGTGATCTTGCCAAAGTCACTGCTGTGGCAGACGCACTGGCCACACAGGCACTCGCCCCGCTGGCTGCAGGCGGGCTGGCCCTCCCGGGGGCTGCACTCTTCCCGCTGCGAGGGGCGGTAGTCCTCTTCGGAGCACTCGCACTGGGACCCCAGCCACCCGGGCCCGCAGCGGCACACCCCACACTCAAAGGTCCCGTTGCCATTGTTGCAGCGGCGGCTGTAAGGCTCAGCATGGGCCTGGCACGCACAGTCACAGTCGAAGGTGACCTGAACGGTGAGGCTGTCTTTGAAGCCTACAGGCTTGATGGTGAAGGACTTCTCCCTCTCCTGCGGGCAGCCTCGCACCTTGGCCTCAATGCTGAAGCTCACCTGGGTGGAAAGGAAGACCGCATTCAAACACAGGCGCACCCTGTTATCACTCCAGCCCTGGAGGGAAAGAAGCCCCGCCCTGCCCCGCCCTGCCCCGCCCTGCCCCGCCCTGCCCCGCCCGGGAATATCCAAACTGGGTGTCTCATCCCCCAGCAACCTGGAGTTCCTCAGCCTCCAAATGACCAAGGTCTGCAAAGCAAAAAGAAAAGCCTGGGGACAGTTGTCCAGTTGTATCTGGTTGGGTGCACAGACATAATTTACAGTCAGGAGAGAGGTTGGTTTTGGTTTTTTTTATATATATATCTATTTTTTGGGAGACTGCAAGTGGGGGAAGGGCAGAGAGAAGGACAGAGGATCTGAAGCAGGCTCTGCGCTGACAGACTGACAGCAGTGAGCCTGAGGTGGGGCTCGAACTCACGAACTACAAGATTATGACCTGAGCTGAAGTTGGATGCTCAACCAACTGAGCCACCCAGGTGCCCCTGGATATGTGTGTGTGTGTGTGTGTGTGTGTGTTTTTAATTCCACCTGTGAAATAAGCCAGCTCAAGCAGAACAGAACCTGTGATCTTATAAAAAATTCTTCTCTGGCCAATGAAGCCAGCTGGACTGATTATACACAAGGTCAGTCAGCCAGACACACAAAGCACTATATGGCACCACACGATGCCACACAGTGACCAAAGGCTCAGGATCTACTGTTTAATTTCCATATAGTACATCATCACTTGTGCAGTCAAACACCTTTCCGGCCAATATTTCTTAGACAGGATATGTGCACATGTTCTAGAATATAGATAGGTGTACGGACAGATGGATGGACCTAGATACAGAAATGATAGAGATACAGATGATACCGGTGATAGAGATATAGCTATCCCCCTTTCTGCTTCCCTCCCTCTTCACCAACCCCTCCCCCCATCGGCAGAAGCAGAAGAGAACCAGTAAGGAAAGAAAGCCATAGAGGCCACAGAGGGACCTGAGAGGCAAAATGAACATTTGCGTTCTGGAAGTCTATGACAGTGGGTATTTGGTATTTTTGCCTGTTCCATTTGCTGTTGAATCTCCAGCAGCGAATGATGCCTGGCACAAAGTTGGCGCTCAGCAACTATCGGTAGATGTGACTGCCATTTCACATTGTAGAGGAAAGACAGGTATTACCTTAGGGGAGGCTGGAGACTGGGCCAAAGGTAAGAAATATTTTCATTTGCAATCAGCTGTGCATAAACAAACAGAGGTAAGCTAAACGCAAGTTTTTTAAAAATCTCCACGTAGCGGAGAAGTTTAGACAACAGGAGTCAGAGGAAAAGGTTGGCAGCTCCGTTATATCCAACTTGTAATGACCTTCGGGAAGAAGGTGCAGGGGAGGAATGGAAGGGTGCCCACAGACGCTCAGGGGCAAAGGCCAGGGTCAGAGCTGAAGCTTCAGCCCCTGCCCAGCCCAGCCCACCTCACCGTGTCTCCAATCTTGAGTCCGACACAAGACTTGAGCCCAGGGATGACCTCGTTGTTGAGACAGGTGGCGTTGAAGGATAGAGACAGCTCCTCGGGGAGGTCCCGCACTTCCAGCTCTACTTTAGAGCGGATTTTCTGAGCAGAAAGGGGGCAAAAGAAGGTTAAGGAGATGAGCCGAGAGGAAGTAGACAGGAACCAATTCCACCCCAAGTAAAATACCAGGTGGCCATGGACTCACCGCGGCAGTGCTGGGTGCTGGGGTTTGCTTAGAAGCTGCCAGAGGAGAGCATCCTTAGGAGCCTATTTCTTACAATATTTCCTGCCCAAGGTCTGCTCCTCTCTCTCTCTCTGTGCCCCCTGGTGTCTAGTTGAATCTGGGTAAAATCTAAACCAGCCACACCCTCCTGCAAGCCTCAGAGACATGCAAAAAGGGAGGGCTAGCACTGGTCACCTTGGATAGTAGCTTTTTTTACCTAATTTTTAACCAACCTCATCTTCCCCTTGGCTCAGCTCCCTCTTCTCTCTATTGTTGGAGCCCTATCCCTCACCCTGTCCTTCCTCATCACCACCCCCAACCTCTCTTTCCTTTCCACCTTCTCTAAGCTCTTCCACCCACTGCTCCTGACACTCCCTGGCAATTCTTTCTGAGCCATTTCCCTCTCAGAAGGCTGCATTCCTCCCAGTGCTGGCCATCAGCCAGCCTCTAGAAGAATAAGAGGAAGGCAGTGAAGGCTGCATCGTGGACTCACATCCAGGACTCCAAAATCTGCGTTCCCTCCTGGGGAATGCCGAGTGAGGTGGATTCTTAGCAGACCCAACCCCAGTGCGAGACACTTACCCCATAAGCATCAACAATGAGCTGAAGGACGTTGCTGGAATTGGCAGACAGAACCCCCACTGTCGTCCCTGGGATGAGCTCGCTATAGTTCTAGAAGGTAAGACAGAGAGATGTGCAAGGCTGACTAAATGAAGAGGGTGATCTCAAAAGCCCTCCCCAAATCAGAATGAGGGTCTTGAAACGAAGATTGAGGGAAGGATGGGATATTTTACTTGTCACTTCCAGGAACAAACCTAGCAGTTTTGCAGCCCTGAGAAAAATTATAAAGAACTTCTCACACCCCTCTCCCCCAATAAATTACTCCCCTCCAGCACCACAAACACCAACACACCCATCCCGTGAGGTTCAAGGTTGGAGGAGAGAGACCATAAAAAGGAACCATTTGCCCCTGGGAATAGGCTGGAGGAGGGGCTTTCCCGGTTGGGAAGCATGGCCCGTGCTAGTGTGCCTGGGTTCCCAGAGACGGCTCCACCCAATACAGACCCCACTCCCGAAATCCCTGAAGGCACAGTCACCTGGTAGAGACTGACTACATTTTCCGTTACAGCAAAGATCAAATTGATGTTTTTCTGGGATAGCTTCTCGGTCATCAGCCCCAGAGAGGGATAATCCTGTAAAACGGGAGGATGTGGAAGTCAGTTAAGAATTCACCTGAATTCTACACCTTAGAACTTGGCTGATTTGGGCTGTGGCCCAGACGGTGGTGGTGCTGAAACCTTTTCACGCCATGATCAGTGTGAGGCAATGGACTAAGTGGCAACACAAACCCAGTTGTGAACTCCAGGGACAGATGAAGAGGCAAAGGCTGGTCAAAGCCAAGCATCTCAGGGCACCTGGCTGGCTCAGTTGGTTGAGTGTCTGACTCTTGATTTTGGCTTAGGTCATGATCTCACAGTTCATGAGACTGATCCCCGCATCAGGCTCTGCACTGACAGCGTGGAGCCTACTTGGGATTCTCGCTCCCTCCCTCCCTCTCTGCCCCTCCCTGCACACTGCGTGTGCTCTCTCTTTCTCTCAAAATAAATAAATAAACATTAAAGAGAACCCAGGCAGCTCAGTTGGTTGACGGGGTCATGATCTCACGGTTTGTGAGTTGAAGGCCCTCATCAGGCTTGCTGCTGTCTGCACAGAGCCCACTTCTGATCCTCTGTCTCCGTCTTTCTCCCCTACCCCACCCATGCATGCGCACGTGCGCGCTCTCTCTCCCTCTCTCTCTCAAAAATAAATAAAACGTTTAAAATAAATAAGCATAGGGGTGCCTGGGTGGCTCAGTCGGTTGAGCATCCGACTTCGGCTCAGGTCATGATCTCACGGTCCGTGAGTTCGAGCCCCGCGTCGGGCTCTGTGCTGACGGCTCAGAGCCTGGAGCCTGCTTCCGATTCTGTCTCTCTCTCTCTCTCTCTGCTCCTCCCCCGCTCACACTGTCTCTCTCTCCTTCAAAAATAAATAAACATTAAAAAAAAAATTTTTTTTTTTCAACGTTTTTTATTTATTTTTGGAACAGAGAGAGAGAGACAGAGCATGAACGGGGGAGGGGCAGAGAGAGAGGGAGACACAGAATCGGAAACAGGCTCCAGGCTCCGAGCCATCAGCCCAGAGCCCGACGCGGGGCTCGAACTCACGGACCGCGAGATCGTGACCTGGCTGAAGTCGGACGCTTAACCGACTGCGCCACCCAGGCGCCCCTAAAAAAAATTTTTTTAAATAAAATAAATAAGCATAGAAAGAAAGAAAGGAAGAAAGGAAACCAAGCATCTTTCTTCCTACTGGACTTTGATGCATTCACACCAGTTAGTTGTCAGGCCTCGTTTTTTCCCCCCACTAATTCGCTTAACAAACATTTATTGAGTGATACACATATTACAGTCTCTGCTGCCAAGGAGCTCAGAGTCTAGTGCCGAAGCCAGGTACATACGACACAAAGCGAAGTGCAGAGAGGGGCATCGCAAGGGAATGTTGGGGCTCCGAGGAGAGAGGGGCGGGTGACGAGCGGGAAGGAAGGAGGGAGCTGCAAGGCAGAACTCCGAGTCTCCCTACTCTCCATCCAGCATGTGTCAAGCCCCATTTTGAAGCTTCTTCTTGTTTTGCAACTACTGACAAACGCCTCAGCCTGGCGTGTGTAATCCTCCCCAACGTGGTCTCAGCCTTCTGGTCCACACGGCATACACCTCTCTCCCTCTTCCGCTGACCACTGAGCTGCCCCCCCCCTCCCCGCCATGGACTGGCCTTCTTTCTGGTAACCCTCCTCCTTCCTTAGGACCCAGCTCAGGTCCCACCTTCTCTGGGAGTCCTTCCTTGACTATCCCAGTTCATGATGAGCTTTCCCCCTTTGAATACCTAAAGCCCTTATTGAGCGTGCTACCCCACTGCACACTAATCAATCATGCATCTTGTATTCTTGGTAGCACGTCTCCTCAACTAAACCAAAAAGGGTAGGACCTTACGTAGTCCCTTTATCCCCCTCAGCCCCTGGTAAGGTGCCTTGCGTACATTAGGTGTCAATGATTACTGACTCACCCAGTGCCCGGTCCTGCCCACTTGGACATGGCTGACACCAAAGAACCCAAGCCACAATGGGGATGCTGGTGAACTGCGAACATGTCCCTGGGATCCTAGACCTTGCAGAGAACTCATGAGATCATCCAGCTTGGGGGCGGGGGCGGGGGGGGGGGGGCGAGGAACTCCCGCCTTTACACAGGTGTACCGTTAAGCCACCTAGACAAGGAGGGGCTATACTGTCTTTAAGAGACGTAGAGTTCACACCTCCCCCCAGATGCCCAGGTATCAGTATTCTGAGGGTCTTACATTTCTTCCTGGCTTACAGCCACTTAACTCCTCTCCTGTTACTTGACCTACTAAGGCCATAGAAAACAACTTAGAAGAAGTCGTCTTCTGTATCAGCTACATCATCCTTTCACCTTCTTCCTTTTTGTCCCTTTAACCTTTCCTCACAGGAACAGATCGCCATTCTTCAGATGATCTTTGTCTCTTTTTCCTCTGTCTTCTTCCAATAATCACAAGTGAGCGCGGTATTCCAAGAAGAGGCTAATCTGTGCACAGTAGACAGGAAGGCCCGCTTCCCAGCTGGACCTGCAAAAGTCCTTTGGGTCCATTCTGGATGCCATGCTGCTGCTGCTGCTGTTGCTTCTGCTGCTGGAGGCAGGGGAGGTGGTGGCGACAATGCCACAGCCAGGACCACTTATAATGGCTGTGCAGGCCGTACCGGGGGTGAGGGTGTCCAGTTGGTATGGGGGGCAGCGGGAGGACAGGCTGAAACAAGCCTTGCACCCTGCCCAGGGGAAGTGCCGCCATTTCCACATTCACACAAAGACTCTGCCTGGGTTAGGGCAGCCTTGGCCAGAGTGAATTGGGACCATAGGTGGTACCAAGAATCTCACCATGGTAGTGGAGGCAGAGTAATGGTTGTCACTGCCAACGTGGCACTGCCCATCATTGGGCTGGACAATGCCTGCCAGCCTTCCATCCAGTGCAATATGGGTCTTGGCATCAGTGGTAAACACCAGCAAGTGGGAGGCATCATTCCTCCAGCCAATCTTCTCCTGTTAAAAAAAAAAAAAAAGCAAAAGAGAGAAAGCAACTTAAGCCACATCATTGGTAGAAAACAAAGATCCAAGGACTTCCACGCGTGAAGGGCTGAACAAGTCGTCTCGAAGAGGGGCCTCAGTCCCAGTCCTCAGAACACAAGCCAGAGCTTTTCCAAGTTGAAGGTTTCTGTCTCTTAGGAAAAGAGTCTCAGCTGATTAGTTCAGGCAGCTGAAAGACACCTACTTCAACTCCAAATATAACTTTTCCAGTGATAATCACATGGCCCATCTAGAAAGCCACCGGCAAGTACGAGCCCGGGCTGGGCTAGAGAAATCCCAACTGAACACCTGCCCGCTTTGCTAAGGTTCATCCAGCCTTGACTCTGACACCCTTCTAGAAAAGGTGGGAAGATGCTCTTCCCAGAAAACATCTGGGATCACTGAGGTTCAGAAAAACGTCTGCTCTGGCCAGGGAACGATACAAACAAAGGCTGCATAACAGGAGAAATGTGCTGCTCATACTATACAAAACTCTTTGTTCCTCTCTCTTATTTCGCACAGAAACCCCCACAGTTGGACCACCTTCTTCCCCATTTTAATCTACGCCAACCACACCCGCCACTCCCTGCCGTCCAAACTCACATCACAGACTGTAGCCTGCATGATGGCATCAAAGCCACCCTCTGGGGCATCTCGGTTCCGCGGCACACTCTGCTTCTTCACTTCCTCATTGAAGCGGGTCACCTGGTCAGTTAGTGTCAGCACATGTTTGTAGCCAAACATAGGCAAGCAGGTGTTCTTCATACTGGTGGAGGGAGGGAGATAATTGAAGCAGAAACCCTAACTGGAAAAGGCTGCATGAGGAGTAAGAGGGAGAAAGGGGGAGACAAGCATGGGTAGCACAAGGCCCAGGCCGATTCCATACAACCGCCACTACCCAGACTGTTCAGACTCCAAACCCCTCTAATGACCCAAGTCATCATGGTGGCTTTGCCTCCAGCTGGCCTCCAAGATAAGATAGTGAGCTATGGAACCAGTCTGCCTGGGTTCAAGTCCCAGCTCCTCCACTTACTAGCCATGAGACTGTCATATGATAGGTCAAAATGAGAGGGTCAAAATGATAGGTCATATCTCCTAAGAGTTATTGTGAGGCTTCCATGAGTTGACTCATGGAAAGCGCTTATATCAGAGTGAGGCTCCAGTTGTTACCATCACCTTGGACTTAACACCTCTCCAAGGTAACACTGACACAACAATAAAGCAAAAGCTCATCAACAACTTCATATCCGTGAACCACCAACAAATTGATAGATCTGCAGCAGACTAAACCAACCAACAGTTTAACTGATGGCTGACATCTTTACTGGGGAACTTAACAACCCAGACAGAAAGTCAAAAGGGTACCTCGTATAACTCTGAAAACGAAAAGGTAAATTCATCCATTGTCTGGCTCAGTAACCATCCTTTGAAATGATTACACTCCATGGATGTTCAGGGTCTTTACCAATTAAATAAGCCATTCAGTTATAAGCCAAAGTGTCAACAGAAACACACATATCAATTTTCAGACTATTAGAGAGGTCAGTAAATATCATTTCCACTCTTTTTATATTCCTCCAGGACTTAATCCCCCTTGCATATTAACTCTGTAGTACTCATAACCTTGATGATGAGGAGACAATGGAATCAATCCTTCCGAAATTATAATTCCTCTATTTATTCATCCATAAATGTCTCTCTACTTTTTTATCTCCTTTCCCTCTCGTTTTCTCTTGTCTCCTACTTCTTTGTAACAAGACCAAGAAGCTGATGAGTTTTCTTTCTGGAAATTCTCCACCCTTTCTTTTTTTTTTTTTTTTTTGAATTTTTTTTAATGTTTTATTTTTGAGAGAGAGAGAGAGACAGAGTGCGAGCCGGGGAGGGGCAGAGAGAGAGGGAGACACAGAATCCGTAGCAGGCTCCAGGCCCTGAGCTATCAGCACAGAGCCCGACACAGGACTCAGACCCACAAACTGTGAGATCATGACCTGAGCCAAAGTCGGACACTCAACCGACTGAGCCACCCAGGCGCCCCAATTCTCCACCCTTTCTAAATGCCCATCTGTCTAATCCTCTTCCCAAGAGTCACAAAGATTTTGGCAGTTACTACACTCCAAACAGCCTTGGATTCTACTGCCACAATGCTCCGGATCAACAGGCCAGCTCACTTGCCAGACAGGAAGACCAAGGTAGAAAACAGACAGGATTTGGCCAGACGGCAGCCAACGAATCTACCCCAGAGCTAGAAACAGGCAACAGGACTTGCACCTGCCTGAGACAATGGCAAGTGATGCTGCCCTGGCTTCTCGGAGAGGGACTTACTCATAGCAGGGGTTTTTGAGGGCCTCTGGTGGGGAGATATACATGTACGGTGACACAGGCTTGTCCACAAAAGCCCCAAAGCCAATCCGCAAGTTACTGGTGAGCTTGCGCATCTGGGAGGCCAGCTTGGTGCCCAGGTTCTGGATGCTCCACAGATCATCCTTCATGGAGTAAGACAGGTCCATCAAGTAGTAGATGTCCACAGGGTAATCCTCCACCTGCCGGACTTGGACGGAGAAAATCTTCGAATCATCTGGAAGGCAAGAGGATGTTTGTTTTTCTCCTTTTCCCGCTCTAAGACTTAATAAGTGGATTTGGACACAGTTGGGATTGAGTAACTTCTTGATCAAACCAGACTGGAAAGCCCTGGTCCTTTCTCTTCTCCCCCTAATTCTATTCCTCTTACAATTCTTGATCCTCTTATTTTATTAATTAATTAATTAATTTATTTATTTATTTATTTATTTAGAGAATGAGCAGGGGAGGGGCAGAGGGAGAGAGAAAGAGAGAGAGAGTGAGCGAGAGAGAGAGAGACCCAAGCAGGCTCCATGTTTCACGCTGAGCCAAACACGGGGCTTGATCCCACAACCGTGAGATCATGAGCTGTGCCAAAATCAAGAGTGGGATCCTTAACCAACTGAGCCACCCAGGCACCCCAATCCTCTTATTTTAACCTCTTTTTTTTTTTTCCACCTAAAATTCTCCACCCTTTCTAAATGCCCATCTGTCTAACCCTCTAGGTCCCAAGGGTCACAGAGGTTTTGGCAGTCACAACACTTTCAACTCTGTAAAAGGCACGAACTATGTCCCACCCTCCTCTGAACCCCCTAGCACCTAACACATGCCTTGCATGAAGAGGGTATTTGGTAAAATTCTTCTTGATGTAATTGGAGAGTCTAAATCAATGCTTCAAAAAGCCTGTCTCAGCCTAATCCTTGTCCCCCGAAAGTCTCCTGCCCCTATTTTATCTGCTGCCATGCCTTTGCCCTAATCTTACCTGGAAAGGGGGCTTACAATTACAGATTACTTTCTCATTTTGTATCTCATCGGAGCCTCAACACAAAGCTATAAGTTAGGTAAAACAAGCATTGGGAAAAGAAGAAATAAACATTTTTTCCAGTTCCTACTATCTTAGAAGAGTTAAGTAACTTGCGCAAGGTCAGATAGCTAATATATGGGGCAGTCAAGATTCAAACTCAGATCTTTCTGATTTGAAGTCCCAATACCTTTCATTTTCTTCTGTTCTCCTGCCCATACCACCCCCAACATCCTTCTCTTCCCACCCCATTTCCATTGTGAGCTACATCCCCAAGGTTCAGGCCTCCACCTTGTACCCTGTGCCCATCTGTCCGGGATCTCTCCCCAGAAAGAGCCCCATCCCTACCTGGCCGGAGCCGGAGCGCAATCCTCTGGGGGCTGACTTGAGTAATCTGGGAGCTGTCTCCAGAGCCCTTGTCGCTGAGGGGCCTGGCCTCTAAGATGCGGGCCTCACTGACGGGGAACTCGATGGACTCCAACGCACAGTCATCCTTCAGCAGATTCTCTTTCAGGTTACAGCGGGGCGAGCCCAGAGGGAGGGCCTGTAAGACAAGAGCCCAAGGTGAGGCCCTGTGGTCAGAGCCATGTGGCTCTCTGCGTCCTCCAGGCTTTGCCAACTCCCAACAGCCTAGAGTTTACCCAGCACTCCGGAGCTAAACCAGCATAAATGAACTCGGGTGGTCCCTCCTAAGAGAGCCCATTGTACAGAAGGGGAAAATTGAGGTACCGGAAATGCTGGGTGAGCGCCTGTTGGTGGATTGATAGCTAGGAAGAGGGCCAGTAGAGTAGGATGCCTGCTAGACCAGCAGTTTTCAAACAGAAATGCAACCCGCACGTGAGTCCCAGAAATCAATGTAGAGGATCTCAACCATCAATGTATTAAATAAAGTACAGAGCACAGGAGTAGACTGGCAGAGACTCTTCAGCACTGCCTCTTACTAGCTGGCTCCGAGGGCGAGTCACGGAAGCTCTCCATGCCTCGATTCCTCAGCTGTCATGTGAAGATGATAATAGCGCCCCACACAGGGATGTTATGCAGGACTAAATAAGACAATGCACATGAAACACAGAGTATAGTGCCTGCCTGAGGATAAGTGCTCAATAAAAGGTAGCTATTGTTATGAGATGCTCTATAAATAGTTCCTGGATAAGTCGGTTATAAATAAACTCCACAAGCTGGGGCGAATCCCATGATGCCAGGCACTGACCAGAGCCTCCCCTATCACTTTAAGCTTCCTCCCTTACCCTGGACACAGGGCATTGAGCGCCCTTCCAAAAACCCTGGCGTATATCCCACAGCCCTTGGAAGCTCTGTGTGTGTCTACACTGGAGTACTGAGTGGGGGGCATGCTGCACTGGAAAGAAATCAGGAAACAGGCTCAATGCTAGGTCTACCACTAATGAGCACGTGACCCCAGATAAGTCATTTCACGCCTTTGAGCCTCAGTTTCCTCACCTGTGGGACGAGGGGGTCAGGTGACATGGTGTTTTCAGTTCCTTCCTGCTCTGACGTCCAGCACATTTAGCCAGCACTAAATGTGGGCACAGATCCAGGAGGGCTCCTTGCCAGGTTGGGAGAACTGGCCGGAAAGCCGGAAAGCCCTTCCCTGGACCTATTTCACAATATTTAGGCCTTCAGGCCCTCGATCCTCACCCCCATCCCTACCCACTCCCTCTCACAACCATTTCCAGAAGTCAGCTGAACAGCCCGCACCAATATCCCAGAAAAACTGGTGTTAACATTTACTGAGAACTCACCGCATATCCCGCACAGCGACACGCACTTTATGTGGACACAGCTCTGGTTACAGTTCCCTCGTGCTGGAACTGTTGTTATTTTCTAAGTGAAAAACCTGAGGCCCGGAGGCTTCACAAATGAGGAACCCGATCTTGCAGGAAAGACATCTAAGGCTTGGAGAAGTTAAGTAACTTGCCCAAAGTTACAGAGCTAAGAATGGCAGAAGAGAGGTCTAACTAGATTATCTGACTGTAATTATCCTCTTAAAGTGATAGTTTGTATTAAATTCTGTATAGAGTGAGGAACAAGGCAGAGAAACAGGAGTGTGGAAGCGACGGTCCTGGGAAGAGTCACACATGAGAAGGCCCGGGTAGGGAACAGAATGCAGGATGGGGATGTGGCTGGTGTGGGAAGGATAGATAATGTTCTGCCTCCTTAGCCCCTGCAGGTGACTAGTAGCCATATTGCCAAGGGAGGGATGTGGCCACAAGGAACCATCCATACTCAAAAAATCAGGACTCTGTAGCCTAAAACTCCTCCTGATGCTTGAAGTCTCTCTCCCTCTCATGCCCAGCCCTTGCCTGATAGACTGAAAGTCTTCCCCATGTGGAGGGAAACATGAAACCAATAATGCTATAGACTGAATGCCTGTATCCCCCCCAGAACTCACATGTTAAACCCTAACCCCCAAGGTATTAGGAGGTTGGGCCTTGAGAGGTGATTAGGTCTTGAGGTGGAGCCCTCATGATGGGAGTAGTACCCTTAGAAAAAAGGCCCCATGGGGCACCTGGGTGGCTCTGTCAGTTAAGCATCTGACTTCGGCTCAGGTCATGGTCTCACGGTTCGTGAGTTCGAGCCCCGTGTCGGGCTCTGTGCTGACAGCTCAGAGCCTAGAGCCTGCTTCGGATTCTGTGTCTCCCTCTCTCTGTGCCCCACACACACTCTCTCTCTCTCTCAAAAATAAATAAAACATTAAAAAAAATTTTTTTTAAGAAAAAAGGTCCCAGAGAGCTCCCTGGCCCCTTCTGCCATGTCATAGCAAAAAGACAGCCACTATGGCACAAAATTTGCTGGTACCTTGATCTTGGACTTCTCAGCCTCCAGAATTATGGGAAATAAATGTTCTCAAGCCATCCAGCCTGTGGTATTTTAAGTTTATTTATTTATTTCGAGAGAGAAAGAAAGAGTTAGCATGGGGTGGGGGGCAGAGGAGCAGAGAAAGAGAGAGAGAGCCCTGATGCAGGGCTCGATCTCACAAACCGTGAGATCGTGACCTGAGCCAAAACCAAGGGACGCTTAACCGACTGAGCCACCCAGGCCCCCTATGGTATTTTTGTTATAGCTGCCTGAATAGACTAAGAGAAACGGAATGAGGACCATCCTGGCCCAGGCAAAAAGTGGAAAAAGCTTCTGGAAGTTGGCAGCTTCCTTCTTTCCCTCTCAGCTTCATGAGTATGAGGTGATTAAATGACATCAGCAGTGGGAAACAGTGCAAAGGACTTAACCTTCTTGGCCCAAAAGATTCCAACGGGGACATCACAGATCCTCCAAATCTCTGGGATAGATGAAAATGTCCTCTCCGCTCCCAGCCCTGGCCAAGGACAGATGGCGGAGTGAACTTAGGGGCACTTGGAGTTTTTGTGCCCAATCTTCTCTGGCTGCCCCTGCACATCTCTCCCAACCCCTCTCCCCCAGGAAACATCTTCCTGCTCACAGTGCTCCCTACCTTATCTCTGAGCCCAGCTACCCACAAAGCCCCAGGGAGAAAACCTTCCAAAAAAGGCAATGACTGGAGAGACCAAGATGCACGGAGGAGCTGACCCTTTCCAGTACTAAGACATTTGCCAAAGGAGAGAGCAAAGGGGAGACCAGGGAACTGAAGGAGAGCAGCAAGGCCTTCGTGGGTCTTTAAGCTACACCCTTGAAGGCGGGGTTTCTTGAGTGCCCATTTCCCAATATGACAGTGCTTATTATGAGAAGGTTTGAAGTACTAAGCCCTGCTGATAGTCCTTATGGTTTGTTATGAATTTCCTTAGAAATAGAAACACTGACAAACAAAAACTGTCTCCCTCCCTCCTTCTGCGGTCACTGACATCAGAGGTCAGGAATATAACAGGCGGGCCCTTCAGCCACGCTCTCCCAGAGAGCCTCCTGTCCCGGGAGGATACCAAGGTGGTGACCTCAACACACTTGGGCAACATTCCCTTTCTTAATAACCCAGATTAGGAAGGTAGAAGGAACGTCTCTAGGTTACTCAGAGAAAAAAACTGAAAGGAGGGAGGACGAAGGTTAAAGTTCCAGTTCCTGGTGATACCGGATGTGACACAAAAAGGACAGAAATAACCAAGACCCAGGGGAAGATCCTGAGCACAGGGGTGGGAGGTTCCAGCCCACATGCTGTGTGAGCTGAATCCCCTCCCTCTCCTGGGAGACTGATGCATGCTATTAGTCCTATTCTCCATTCATCCTGATTTGGAAACTGCAAAAGTACAGCATGAATAACTCTCATTATCCTACCTCTCTCACAGGCTTGGTCAGGGGATAAAATAAGACTGTGAGCACGAAATGCTTTCAAAATATGAAAAATCTCAACAGAAGTCAAATATACTCAAACTCTTTTGATATGATATAAACCAATAAATGCAAATAGAAGGTGACTGTTTGGGGGGCACCTGGGCGGCTCAGTTGGTTAAGCATCCAACTCTCGGCTCTGGCTCAGATCATGATCTCATAGTTTCACGAGTTTAAGCCCCACGTCAGGCTCTGCGTTGGCAGAGCAGAGCTTGCTTGGGATTTTCTCGCTCCCTACCCCTCCCCTACGCACAATGTCTCTCTCGCTCTCTTTCTCTCTCTCAAATAAAGTTAAAAAAAAAAAAAAAGAGGGTGACTCTTTTCTACCAAATGCCTCCAACCCAAATAAATTAACATTGTTTTCTTGATTGACATCCAGTGAGGACAAGAAATCGCTTGACCATACAGTGACAAAAGTGTGGAAGGGACAGAAAGAAGGAGAGGAAAAGAAAAGCACTTTAGTTTATGATTATTGGTATCCATACCCCATTGTTTATGGGAAGGGGAACACTTTCAATATTATACCTTTTATTTTTACAATAACACATTTAGCAAAACTCTCAAGATGAACATTTACCCTCCAGATTAAAAGAAAACTAGAAAGAAAAAGCAGCAGAGAAGTGAGAACAAAATTATAATGCGACTGAAAAAGAATTCAATAGTAGCCTCAAACCTTTCCCCGATAGATGCAGAGAAGAAAATAAGTCACCTCTACTGGAGTCTTCTACTTAGCTAAACCCAAACCCATTCCTCTTCTTTCATCCTCGGTTGTCAGGCTGAGTGTCAGCTGGTCCACCTTCTGATGCAAACTCAGGACTACAGAAGAATTTCTAGTACCTCCCCTCTACTTAGAGTTGCCAAATGTAGCAAATATCTGGGACATACTTACATTAAAAATTATTTGTTATTTAATTCTAATTTTACTGGGTGTCTTGAATTTTAGCTGGCTGCCTTAACTCCACCTCCACCGACCATGACCCCAGTGATCAGCCCCTTTGATCAGGAGTATTTGCCAAACTTGCTACTATAAGAACCCATGCTGGTGCAAAAGGTCCAGGATCCATCCGGGGAACCTTGATATTTAAAAAGCACCCCAGGTGGTTCTTACAGCGAGGCAAGTTTGGAAGGTTCTAGATTCCAACATGGCGCCACGGAGGCCGAGACCATGAGTTGAATCTCTGGGGGAGCTTGGCCTCTTTGTTACATTCACATCCCAGAGACAGTACACCGCCCCCACCCGTATCAGTATCCAATCCTCCAGGAACACACCCTGTGCAGATGGACCCAAAACTGCACTCATCCACTTTGGCTATGTTTTCCTATTACCCGGCCAAACACTTGTGATACACACCCAGAGCTGCTGTCCTCTAGGACCAAGGGAAAGCTGAGCCCAACCAGTTGTTTTTCCAGGCACTGCCAACCCTTCCTGCAATGGCTAAGGTAAGGGAGGCAGAGGCAGAGGGCCCTCTAGGGTCAATTATTCAACAAGTCACATACAAAATGGCCCAGATGGTTCACTTCTGGGTTTTTAAGCCGACAGCCAAGACACTTTCAGCAGTTAAACTTGGCCTGTGTAGGGGAAGCCCTCGGACAAAAAAAAAAAAAAAAAAACAAAAAAACAACCACCACCAGCAGTCATGTTCAGGTTACAGGCTGGGATTCCCACCCCCCCACTCCTCCCTGGCTGACACACTTTGCCTCATACTGGGCTCCTCCGCTATCTCTCCTCCCCTCCTCCCCCTTTCTCAGAGATAGTTGTAGTCATTCTCTAACCCCTTGGCCTCCCCCACTTTCCTGTTTATATTCCATTCTCCCAGAGAATATCTTATTGGACCTTCTACTTCTACTCATTAGTTTTCTTTGGTCCTTGATACACTCATTTCCTCTCTGACTCACCCCATCCCCCCCCACCACCACCACCATTCCTAGGCAGGTCCTACCTTACGCTTTGATCCTACCCTCACCTTCCCGCTCCCCCCATCCTCCCCTGGTCTGCCCCAGGAGACAAAATTCACCACGGTCATCCATAAATATTCTGCACTTGCATTTCCAAAATCTGGTCACATGACCTACGGGCTTTGTCTGGTTCGGCCTCAACATACCTCAGCTACAGGGCATGTCCTTATGCAGAGCAAAAGGGGTGACGGACACTCCAAGAATATGTTTTCTTTTTCCCCAGATGCCTCTTGGCCACAGTTGCCTGCATTTTCTCTCACTTTGGGTTGAAAAGGAGGGAAAGGGGATGGGAGCATCCTTTGAGTGACACTAGGGCTTCTCCCCTGGCTACCCATCTGCTCCAGCCAGCTTCAGGCCATCCAATCCAAGAAGGAGGCATCCGCCCCATCCAGCTCTCCCTTCTTCTGTTGCAGAATTCCAACTTCCTTACAAGAGCGGCTGAGTGATATTATGATGGCAACCAAGGGAAGGAGGACATGGCAAAGGACAAGGGAGGAGGCCCCATCACACTGGAGCAGCCAGCTCAGCCCAGAGGGGTGGAGAACCTATGGGGGTGGGGGGAGGGAGGATGGATTCACCCGCCCCCTCCCCACCTCTCCCTCCCAGCCCCAGGGAATGTTTCGTTTGCTAAATGAAGTCAACGTGGCCCAGATGTTGGGCAGCTGCCTCTGGAAGCAGTTCCTGTGCTGAACTGTACAGAGGCAAAGTAGTGTGTTGGGCTGGCCCCCGCAGCTCTGGCAGTCCTCCTGTCTAAGGATAAACACAGCCTCCCAGCTCCCACTCTCTCTCCCCACACCCCCACCAGCCTGCCAGGGAGGTTGCCTTTTTAGGAAACTCAGCAGATCAGGAAGAGAAGCAAAGGGACGAGGAGGCTGGGTTAGAGCAGTCAGAAAACTGCAGAGGGCAGAGAGGTGCTGTGGTGACAGAGAGGGCGCCTCAGGTAGTGGGGAAGCAGCCAGGCCAGGAGTTCAGGTAAACACCTGCCGGGGGCCAGGCCAATGACTCAGTCTCGGTCTGTAATCACTGGACTCCCTCCAGCCACACTCACCCCCCAGCTCTCACCAGCTCCAAATTCCCGTCCCAGCCACAAACATAGCCATTCCCTCAGACACACTCATTCCCTAGGGCCCCAGACACAACAAACCCTCTGCCTAGACACAGCTAACCCTTTCCTGTCACCCTCGTATCCTCACCAAATGGGCCCAGCGCCTTCCCTCATTGACACCTAAGCGAGGGAAGGAAGGAGGAAAATAAGAGAGAGAGGAGCAGGTAAAGCTGTGGGGGTCCAGACATCACAGAGGAAAAGGGAAGAGAAAAGATCTTCTGACTGAACGTCCCCCACCCCTGCCATGTTAAGTGTAAGATTCTTCTTTTACCGGTCTTTTAAAAACTCTAGGATGTTTGTATGCAGGCATCCCCTCTATACCAATAACCCTCTGCTGCCTCTCTTTTTGATACCCTGCTTTCCCGGGGTGCTCCACCCCAACAAAAAAGCAATCAAAGTGTGGCAAAGGGAGACAATGGCTACAGTGACGCCAGGAGCCTAACCACATTGGCTCGTGCTGGGGGTCACACCGCAGAGTCTGGACGGCGTTCCCGGCAACAACCCCATGACAGCTCACGTTGACATCTACCAATTTGAAGGCTTCCTTCTAGTTCTGCTCAGAAGGGACACGGGGGCTTGTGTATTTAGCAGGGAGGAGATAACCCTATGGGTCCATTCCTGCACAAAAGCAGCGAAGCCTGGGTTAAGAAGGAAGGTCAGATGTCCTCTCCTTACCTCATCTGAGCACCAGGCACACGCAGGACTCACAGCCAGACACTCCTGGCAGGAGTGGATGCCTCGTGTGGTACAGATGTTGGACACTGCAAAGGAGACAAAGGCGTTAGCAACCGACTTGGCCTGACAGGGTAACTGGCCTGCCCCATCCTTCCCAACTTCCCCAAATGCTCAGATGTATAGCTCTCAGATGCACACAGCAGGTCTGACCATACCATAGACCTTCACCAAACACAGGCTGTTTCGTAAGGAGGAAAGAGAACGAGAAAGGTCAGGAGAAACTCACCGCCACCCTCACTGATGAGGCCCCAGTGATGACAAGCTTTGGAGCAAGATGGACCCACAGTGTCAGATCATAACAGATGGAAAGGCTTTCATTAACAACTGGTCTGACACCCACATTGTGCACAGGAAAATCTGAGGCCCAGAGCAATGCAGTGTGCCCTCTCTCCAATTATTCGTGCGACGGATTCACAGCCACTACGTGGGGATCCCAGGCCCTGATGCACTAACATTAACACACAGCCTAAATATGGTGGGGGGCAGTGGTGGGGGTCACTGCCAGGCAGTGTTCCACTGGCCTTCCAGGACAAAGCAAATCTTCTGAAGCCCTCTCAAGACTCCCAATACATATATCAAGGTGTCAGGGTGTAGAATGGTCCAGGGAGAATGCCAGAAATGTCAGAAAAGGCTGAGTGAGATAAGCTGGAAGAGCAGGAATTGGAGTTGGAAGGCCTGTATTTGAATTATTTTTTAATTTTTAAGTTTTCATATTCAGGGGCACCTGGGTGGCTCAGTCGGCTGAGCATCCGACTTCAGCTCAGGTCGTGATCTCCCACTCTGTGGGTTCGAGCCCTGAATCAGGCTCTGTGCTGACAGCTCAGAGCCTGGAGCCTGCTTTGGATTCTGTGTCTCCCTCTCTCTCCACCCCTCCCGCGCTTGTGCTCTGTCTCTCTCACTCTCCTTCAAAATAAATAAATAAACAAACAAACAAACAAACAAACGTATAAAAAAAGTTTTTATGTATTTATCTTGAAAGAGAGAGAGAGACAGACAGCAGGGGAGGGGCAAAGAGAAAGGGAGAGAGAGAAACCCAAGCAGGGAGAGCCCGATGTCAGAGCTGTCAGAGCAGAGCCCGATGTGGGGCTTGAACCCATGAACCACGAGATCATGACCTGAGCCGAAATCAAGAGTCGGACACTTAACCGACTGAGCAACCCAGGCACCCCTGTATTTGAATTCTGAATGCTCCTTTTACTAGCTGTACCAGGACTAACTGAGCTGCTCAGTTAACCTTTATGAAATGGTAACACCCACCTCACAGGATTTGTGCAAAGAATTCAGGGAGGTGAAGGAGAAGCACTCAGCACATGACAAAAGGCCATTCGAATGTGAACAGTTTTCACATTGTCATGGGACAGAGAAAAGCCTGGGGTGTGGGGAGGGAGGGGGAAGAGCAGAGGCCACCACAGAGATCGAAATAACCCAGAGAAGCCTAGCCAGGAAGCAAACCGCAGGCATTGGCTTGGGCGGAAGCTCTCATCCTCCCTGCTTCCCCTAGTTCAGCCTTTCTGGGCTCAGCCAGGTAAACCTCCTCCCTTCCGCAGTGGTCCCCAGGAAGGCTTTTTCCAATGTAAGGAACATACTGAGGAAGATACATTCCTCTCCATGACCCAGGTCCTTCATCCAATTTCCTAAAGTAGTCCCTTTGCTCCCGGCTGGTAAGACCAGCAAATCTATTTTTAGGGAAATCAGCCTGATCAAAAAAAGATTGTTTTCCCAATGCCCCCAAAACTTCCTATCAAGCTGCAAGTCTCAAGTCTATTTTATTATAACGTGTGTGAACTCCCTTCCAACACCTAGACAAAACATACCCAGAAAATGTGTGTATACACACACATACACACACACACACACACACACACACACACACACACACAGAATATTGTCAAGAAAAATTATCCATTTTTATCTGTTGTATCCAGTGTTGACAAGTAGACCCACCATACTTAGGGATTATCTGATTTTCTAGGAGTGCATACCTTTGTTTGACTTCTATTGATTAGGACATTTTAGAACTCTATAAAAGTAGAGGTTAACTTGTAGAAAACCAGTAACAATAGAAATGATTCTTGGGGTGCCCGGGTAGCTCAGTCGGTTAAGTGTCTGACTCTTGATTTCAGCTCAGGTCACGATCTCATGGTTTGTGAGTTCAAGCCCCGCACGGGGCACTGCGCTGACAGCATGGAGCCTGCTTGGGATTCTGTCTCCTTCTCTTTCTGCCCCTCCCCTGCTTGCTCTCTGTATCTTTCCCAAAATAAATAAAAATAAACAAACAAAAAGAAATGATTCTTGATAATAACAGTGTATATGGTTCTTATCCAACAGCGATGCAAATGATTTCTGTCTGGTTTTATTGCCTTTAACCAATTTTGAAAATATTAGGTAACTGATTTCAGCGTTCCTTTCAACTACCAACTATAAATCTCCCTTCCCTGAATTTTCTAAAGATTGTTTTAAATTATTTTTAATTAATCTCTCCACCCAACGTGGGGTTTGAACTTACAACCCTGAGATCAAGAGTCGCATGTCCTATGCCCTATGCCCTGAGCCAGCCAGGCGCCCCTCCCTTCCCTGAATTTTCTTTTGACTTAACCTGACTCCCTCATTAATTAAGCTGAATAAAATCTTTGGCACATGTGCGTGTTACACTTGTATGGTAACGTACTTTTACCTCTTTAAAAAATTACGTTTTACCGATATCCATCTCAGGGCCTCACCAGGGGGTGGAGGGAGCTAACAGAAGAGGGAAGCGTGCAATCAGTGGACTGCGGTCCTCGTTGAGTCACCACTGCTAACGTGGCCTTGGGAGAGTATGCATCTCCTCTTAGCCTGTTTCTTCACTCGTAACTCCTAACGTTACAATTGTTCATCTATCTATCTTAACAACACTGCCACCCAATAGATTTTAATAAGCCTCTTGAGGCTTGCCCCGTCCAGCCCCATCCAGTCCCATCCAGCCCCGTCCAGCCCCAACCAGCCCCATCCAGCCCCAGTCCTTGCTCACAGGAGATGCTCCATAGATATACAGTGGAACACATTGAAAGGCACTGGCCTGGATCAGTTATATTTTGTGTTTTTAAGCAACCGAGCTCACGTCTCCAAATTATGCATTGAGTTCCATTATAAAACATGCAAATGCATTGAAACAGTGCCTGTGACAATTTAAACTTCCACTGTTCTCCTAAAAACACCAGCATCACATGTGGAATCCCGGAAGCCCCAGACTTCCTCAGAGCTCGAGTCTAACTTTCAAAGGCTTTTCCCAAATCCACAGTTCCCCAAGTGGGGTGCCGCTACCAGCCCATGAGGAACCTCTGGGCCCCAGGCTCTGACTTGACTGACACTCTCACCGAGCGAGCGCGAGGACCGTGTCGTGGGAATCACAGCAGTGGCTCCCGGCCTGGCCCTGAGCTACCAAGGCCACCTCTGAGTTGGGGCAGCCCTCAGCCACGCATTGTCTATAATGGAAGGAAGGTAGCCAGGAGCTGCTGGCCTCAGAGGACCTCACAGTTCAGAATCCACGAGGCAACCAGGAGGCCTCCCCTTGCGAGGACTGCCTGGCCATGTCTCAGCTCGTGGTGGCTCTTTCCCTGGCCAGATGTGAGCACACACCCCCCGCCGCCCCCCCCCCCCCCCACCTTTACTGCCTTACTGGAAGCATAGCTCAAAATGTTTTAGGTCTCTGTCTCCCTCCTCAAAGTTTCCATGGGAATCAGCATCGAGGGGGGTAATTCCAGACATAAATGCCATCGGTTTTCACTGGGGTTGGGGGGAAGAGGCAGGGGGAGACCTCGGGAAGAGTGAGACTAGAGAAGAGGACCATGGGAGGTGTGGGCACCTCCAATTATTTTTGAAAACTCTCCCCAGGCTATCCATTTTTCCACCCATTCACTCTCAAATTAGCATGTATTTGCCTAGGAGCCCTTGACTCTCGTAGCCACAATAGAAAGCCTTGCCAGATGGGAAATAAATAACAGCAGGCCCCCTCCCGGTGAATGGGCAGCCCATGACCCCAGAGGATGAGACAAGCCGCTGGGATCTGTTCTTTAGGAAGTCATGCCCGGGGAGTCATGAGAGCCCGTTCCCCTTTCCTCTCTTAGTGAATCATAGGTTGATTTCATGAGAACCAGTGATTCCCCCCACAATACCCCCCACCAAGACCTACCACCAAAGGCAGGTTCCCCGGATCGGATCGCCGTGGCTAAAAGTGACTGACTCATCAGAAGTTTCTGCGCCTGGGCCACGCTGATTCAATGAGCTTCAGCTCTGAGACCACCCCTCCCTCCTGAACATGTGGAAGGAGTTTGGGCCTCTGTTTCCAGCCATTCATAAGGCCTGTGTTCTTGCTCAGCCTCAAGGGCCCAGACTCAGCCCTGCCAGAGAAGTGGCAATCTTCATCAGAACTTTGTCGCTGAAAACAATCAGCAACCCCACCACCCATTTCCTCTGATGGTTTAGCCAGAGCAAGCAAACAGGGCCCTGGTCCTCACAGGGTGGCTATAAGGATTAAATGAAACAAGTCCCTGTCAAACTCTGAGCACAAAGGGCTGGCACACAGGAAGCACTCCCTAAAGGCTGCTGCTGCTGCTACAGTGGCTGTCGTTTTTGTCCTTGCTGTTTTCATCCTGAGTCCCAAGCTGTTTGAGGCAGGTGAATGTTTTACTTTCTTCTTACTTTTTCCCTGAAGCCACTCTTCTACACGACACTAGACACACTGCTGAGCATGCCCTGAACAGGGGGGTGGTGGGAGCACAGAGCCAGAAAGCATCAGACTACAGTAAAACGATCAGTTGTCAGATCTAACTTCTAAATGGAGTCAGGAATATTAGTGTTTGAAAATCCAGTCCAGGAGGGATGGCCAAGAGGAGAAGGCCAAGTAGAAAATAGAGAGAGGGGCGCCTGGGTGGCTCAGCCGGTGAAGCGTCCAACTCTTGACTTCAGCTCAGGTCATGATCTCACCGTTCGTGAGATCGAGCCCCACGTCATGCTCTGTGCTGGTGGCTTGGAGCCTGCTTAGGATTCAATCTCTCTCTCTCTCTCTCTCTCTCTCTCTCTCTCTCTAAGTAAATAAACATTAAAAAAGAAAGAAAAGAAAATATAGACAAGACCGCCAAGAAATTTGCCTGAAAAGCAGTGGAAGGAAAGGCTGTGGTTTGGCACGTCAGCCCAATTCACAAAACCAGAAGAGAGACAAAGGATGGGGAAAATGGGGGAAAAAAGAGGAACTAGGAAGGGAGTTGGAACAAGTGGAAGTCATAATGCGTCAATGAGAGCTATTTTGAGGACACACTGTCCAATGAGCCAGGATGCCAGAATGCAGGAATGGGCCACCCTAGTGAAGCCAGGGTGCTTCAGGAAAGGGCTAAGTCAAAAGGAGAGGTGTTTAGTGGGAAGGGAGGGTGATCCACACTGCATACACCACGGACTGTCTTGCTATCTGCCAGAAAGGAGGTCTGGCCTGGCTCTCCAGCCCTGCCACTGACCTTTGACTAGTCACTTCCCAATTAGGTCCACGGGGACACCGGCTGACTTGGCGGGGCCTGATCTTCCATTGCAGTCACCTGGCTGAGTGAGTCATCCAAGAACAAAACATCTCATGCTAACTGCCATATGGATCCACAAGTTTCTCTAGAGCTTTCTTAGAGCAATCTGCTAAGAAAGTTTATTTTATTTTTGTTCCTTCATTACATGTAGCAGCAGCTCAGTAATCTAAGGAAGGGGAAGGGGAAGGGAAAAGTGAAGTTCAAGGTAACACGCACCTCTGAGCATAAAGCTCCAGGAAGCATCACCCAAAATGGCAGGAAATCCAAATTTCCACGTTTCACCATATCTAAGACTATGGATGTAGGATGTACCATAATTTCAGAGATTTAAAAAAGTGCATCACAGTTCGTTAAATATGGCATGTGACATCAGAAGGCATTTGTGTATAATTTGCCTCTACCAATATTAAAATGTGTTATGGGTTGAATTCTGTGCCCCCAGAAAAATATGCTGACGTCCTAACCCCCAGTGCCTACCACTGTGACCTTATTTGGAAACAAGATCTTTGCAGATATAATCAAGATAAGGTCCTTAGGGGAGGCCTAACCCAGCCTGACTGATATCCTTGCAGGGGAAAAACACCATGTGAAGACAAACATACAGAGAAAATGCCATGTGATGACAGAGGCAGAGATCGGAGTGATCCAACTGGAAGGGAAGGAATGCCAGAGTACCAACAACCACCAGGAGACAGGAAGCATCAGGGAAGGATTCTATCCAGAGTCTCTGAGAAAGCAGGGCCCTGCTGATACCTTGCCTCCAGTTTTCTAGCCTCCAGGGAGACTAGAATAAAGTTCATTGCGTTAAGCCCCACAGTTGTAGCACCCCTAAGAAGATAATACAAAAAGGTTTTGCATTTCTATAGCATATATGACACGATTTCGAGAAACACTGCCCTTAAATACTTTATGTGATTGAGAAAAAAAAAAGCCATTCTGGAATGAAAATTTTGCTATGGCTAATCCATCTATAGATAATAGGAACATGGCCACTTCAGCTTTATACTTTTATACTAATATACATCAGTGGTGTTGGTGTTCATTCATTCATTTACTCAACAACTATTCATGAAGCACCTACCTATGCCTGGCGCTCTCCTAGGCACTGGAGACATATTGTGGAACGAAACAAGCCCCCTAGTCTTGTGGAGCTCAAATTTTAGTGCAAAAACAAAAACAAAAACTTACAACAAAAATGGACAATTTCAACCAGTGGCAAATGCTTTTAAAAAAAACAAAAGGAGAATAAAAGAATAACATCAATGAGGGGAAGAAGTCTCTTCTAGAGAACATGGTCAAGAAAGGCTTCTCTGAACCTGAATAAGCATTTTTCCAGAGACCTACAGATGGCCAACAGACACATGAAAAGGTGCTCAACATCACTCATTATCACGGAAATGCAAATCAAAACTACAATAAGATATCACCTCACACCTGTCAGAATGGCTAAAATCAAAAAGACAAGAAATAACACGTGTTGATGAGGATGTGGAGAAAAAGGAACCCTCATTCACTGTTGGTAGGAATGTAAGTTGGTGCAGCCACTATGGAAAACAGTAGGGAGGTTCCTCAAAAATTAAGAACAGAAACATCATATGATCCAATAATTCCACTACTGGGTATTTACCCAAAGAAAACAAAAACACTAATTCAAAAAGATACATGCACCCCTATGTTTACTGAAGCATTATCTACAATACCCAACTTTGGAAGCAACTTAAGTGTCCATCAATAGATAAGTGGATAAAGAAGATGTAATACACACACACACACACACACACACACGCACACACACACACACTAGAATATTGCACAGCCATAAAAAAGGATGAGATCTTGCCATTGGTGATAACATGGATGGACCCAGAGGGTATTATGCTAAGTGAAATAAGTCAGACTGAGAAAGACAAATACTATATGATTCACTTATATGTGGAATCTTGAAAACAAATTAATGAACGAACAAAAAGCAGAATCAGACCTATAAATACAGAGAACAAACAATGTTTGCCAGAGGGAAAAGGGGATAAGTGGATGGGCAAAATGGGTGAAGGGGACTGGGAGATAGAGGCTTCCAGCATTGGGATGAGTAAGTCATGGGAATAGGGAATACAGTCGATGGTATTACAATGGCGTCGCATGGGGACAATGGGCGGCTACACTCGGGAATGTAGCATAATGTATAGAGATGTTGAATCACTACGTTGCACACCTGAAACTAATGTAACATGTATGTCAAGTGTACTCAAATAAAAAAAACAATTAAGAAAAGGGGGAAAAAAGAGAAAAAGAAAGGCCTCTCTGAGTTGACATTTCAAAATGATACAAGTGGGTCATGAGAAGATCTAGGGGACAAGCATTCCAGAAAGAATCCACAAGTGCGAGATGGACTTCAGCCTGTTAAAGAAGTAGCAGGAAGAGAGAGGGAGGAGGAAAGAGGCAGAGAAGTGGCTGGAGAAGCAGTCAGGGACCAAAACGCTAGAAAGCTACAACCATGGTAAGGAGTATGGCTTTCATTCTCCATATGATGGAAAGCCACGAGAGGAATTTGAGCAAACGTGAGTAGAGAAAAGGTCCTCCTGGCCACTGAAAGGAAGGCAGACCTAAGGGGAACAAGATGAAAAGAAACCAGTTAGGAAGCTATTACAATAATTCAGGCAACAGACGGCAGGGATTTGGATCGGGATAGTAATGGTGTTAACAGTGTGGTCAGACCCTAGACATGTTCCAAGGACTTACTGCCGGATGGCATGTGGGGCACGGTAGAAAGACAGGTTTGCTCCCTAGCAAGTGGACCTGCTTGGACAAAGTTCGAATGTTTTCACCACCGGCCATACCCTTTCACTGACTCTTCAGCCAGTAGGCCCTGCCCTCGTAAGTAAAGCCAGATCATGCCTGGTTTGCATCTCCAACTGGGTTAATGAGGTAGCCGTGTGCAGAACACTGCAGAAGGCCCCTCCTCGGACCGAGTCCTACCTTCTGTATGGTTGTCATATAACATTAACACCCAGACCCTGAGCAACACCATAGGGCAGCCGTGGTAAAATCAATGATCATTATTATTGCGTAACAGTGAACGTGGTGGGGAAAACAAGCAGAACTGTAGGCAGGGGATCTCAGGTCCAAAGCCACTTCTTTGCCATTCGGCCGGCTAGGTAGCCTCCAGCAGGCCCATTCGTCTCCCTGGGGCTCCGACAACAGTGACTCTTGTAGTCTCTACTCAAGGACTCGTAATTGCTCATTGGTATTTAAAGGGCCTGATGCAGCCACATCGGCCAAACACGGGAGACCCCAAATGGCTGCTTCCTTTCCCCATGCTCCCAAATATGGACATAGTACTTATCTCAGGCGTTGTTTGGATTAAATGAGATAATTTATGTGGAAGAACCACCTGTGGTGGATGCTCAGTAAATGTTGGCTTCCTTCCTCCTCACCTTCCCTCTAACTGCTTCCTGCGTTAGGAATGCCATCCCCACCGCTGCCCCAGCCCTGCCCCAGGGTCAGACTCACAGGACCCTCTGCCTCTAAAAGGATATGCTGAAGAAATCGCTGGCCTGGAGACAAGAGCCCCCAGGGCTAGAGCCTACCAATGCCACTAAACGAGCTGTATGACCTTGGGAGGGTCCCTTCAACGCTCAGGGTCTCCCTTTCTCCTTCTCTGTAAAGCAAACAGTGTTGGGTTAGAAGATCTTCAAGGTTCCGCCAGTCCTGGACGTCTATATTCCAGCCAGAAAGCATCACGAGTGACTCCCAGTCTAGGAGGCCTAGCATCCCTGGGCCCAAGACCACTCACACAATGCACAAACGCCCATTTCTTCTTAACAGCTTGACAGACATTTGATTCAAATGCTGCATCTCAAGCTCTGGAAAATGTTATCAGCACAGGCCCCACCTCCCAAGTGACACACTCAGCACAGAGAAGAAGCGAGCTGGTACCAAGCTCTGTTTGAGGCCCAGCCCAGCGGTGCCCTGTTGGTGACCTCCTTGGCATGCAGCTGTCCAGTTCTGCTACTCCTCCTCCTCCTCCAGCTCACGTCTGGTGGGTACGGACAGCAGGCAATGGTCCTCACGGTCCCCACCCCCTCCCCTCCCCACCCTGTCTTGGTAGGAAGGCAAATTACTCCCACCGTTTTGGAAAACAACTCAGCAAAACCTATTACAATTTAGATGTAAAACATTCATGTCCTTTGACCCAGCAGCTTCGGTTCAAGAAATTGAACCTGCAGAAACACTTGAACAAAGGTGCAGACAATGAACAAGGAGACTCCCTGCCGCTTTATTTGTAGTAGCAAATACATGGGAATGATCCCAAAGTCCGCCAGCAGGGAATCCATTAAGTAAATTCTGCTACATCCATATAACAGTATGCCTTCTGGCAAGAATTATATCTCTTAGGATAAATAATGGAAAGATATAAACTGACATAAAACATGCTTCGAGGGGCGCCTGGGTGGCTCAGTCGGTTAAGCGTCTTGACTTCGGCTCATGTCACGATCTCACAGTTCACGAGTTCGAGCGCCGGGTCGGTCTCTGTGCCGACAGCTCAGAGCCTGGAGCCTGCTTTGGATTCTACGCCTCCCTCTCTCTCTGCCCCTGCACAGCTTGTACTGTCTCTCTCTCAAAACAGGTTTTAAAATTTTTTTAAAAGAAATAACAATAAGAATAAATAACTGCATATGGTGACACACATGGGGGAAAAAAACTGGAGTAACTATTAACAGTGGGTATCTTTAAGGACAAGACTACAAAGGACTTGGTACTTTGCATTATCCTACTTCTGCACTGCTTCAACTTTTTTTTTTTTTTTTTACAAGCGGAATTACTTTTATAAGCTAAAAAAAAAAAATTAGAGCTAATTCTGAATGTCCTCAGTCCTGTCTCATTTTGTACACTGGCATTCACCTACATGTAGGCTCCCCAGAGCATGCCAGGCTTCCGACAAGCCGGGACATCTGCAGCATCAGCACCCGTTAGCCTCTTTGAATCTGAAATCCAGCGGGAACTCAGGAATAGACTTTGGCCCACTCCCTTCAGGAACCGCCCGGGAGAGAGCAGGGTATGGTCTGTTCTCAATATGTAGCAGTCCCAGATCGCTCATCAGTCTCAATATGTAGCCACGTTCCCCTCATCTCAGAGAGGTGGTCACACCCGCCCTCCCGCAGCTCCAGCAGAGGTTTAACCGGGAGGAGCTTACCTCGTGTAGTGGCTAAAGCAAGGGTTTGAAACCACGGGTGGATCTCACAGGCCCGGGGTTTCTCGACCCAGGAATCCCATTTAGCACAGAGATTTAGGTTAACTACGGGGACTTTTTTTTTTTTTTTTTTAATTTTTTTTTTCAACGTTTTTTATTTATTTTTGGGACAGAGAGAGACAGAGCATGAACGGGGGAGGGGCAGAGAGAGAGGGAGACACAGAATCGGAAACAGGCTCCAGGCTCCGAGCCATCAGCCCAGAGCCTGACGCGGGGCTCGAACTCACAGACCGCGAGATCATGACCTGGCTGAAGTCGGACGCTTAACCGACTGCGCCACCCAGGCGCCCCATAACTACGGGGACTTCTTAAAGTGGCTACTGAATGTGCCTTTTGCCAAACCTCTGGAGCTCTCTTCTGGTGCGAAATTTTTCAAGCCTGTTTTTAACTGTAGATCTCCCCCTTCCCTGCCCCCCACCCCCCACAAAGAAATCTTTACATGGAGTTCCATGATATGAATTAGTTAAAGGAAAAGCTTCTCCAGTTGAAGGTGAGGAGGGGCAGGTGTGAACCAAAGTCTCTCCCTCCATCTCCTTCCATTTTGCAGCCCCTGAGACACCAAGAGCCCGACCAGGTTCAGGGGGAAGATGGCTTGTGCAAAGTCACCCAGCAAACGGATGAAAAAGCTTGCACAGCTGGGAATCGAATATAGGTTTCTCAGTTTCCGACCCGCAGATCTTTTCACACTGACTTTTTTTTTTTTTTTCCTGCATGAAAGGAGGTGTTTTTTGTAAGCTTAAAAAAAGAAATAGCACAAGTTTAGGTAGAGGCATAGGAACACACATGAGAATTATTATATATACATGGAGGAAAATCTGAATCGAGCACACCACCTGGGGGCACTGGGGCGGATCAGTCGGTTAAGCGTCTGACTCTTGATTTCTGCTCAGGTCATGATCTCACACAGTTCATGAATCCGAGCCCTGCATTGGGGCTGTGTGCTGACCCTGCAGAGCCTGCCTGAGATTCTCTCTCTCCCTCTCTCTCTCTCTCTCGCCCTCTCTCTGTCCCTTCCCCCAGTTGTGATCGAGCACGCGTGCTCTATCTCAAAATAAATAAACATTAAAAAAAATAGAACACACCATCTATTTAATATTGAACGTTATGGGAGAACAGAATTAAAGGGAAACTAGCCATTTTACTCTCCAATGTTTGACTTTCTTAAAATGAGCACATATCACCTCATTCTCTCCTTGAATGTCTGAATGTGTTCACCAATTGAGCTAAGAAATGCTGGGTGGGGGGGGCGGGGAAGGAGACTAGTCTTTTTGTGGGAATATGACTAAAAACCAGAAGGAAGACTTATTATTTTCAGATATGCTATCAAAAATTTTAATTAAACATTTTTAAAAAATTTTTAAATTTTTTTTTAATTTATTTTTAAGAAAGAAAAAGTGTGAATGGGGGAGGGGCAGAGAGAGAGAGAGGGAGACACAGAATCCGAAGCAGGCTCCAGGCTGTGAGCTGCCAGCACAGAGCCCAACGCAGGGCTCCAACCCACGAACCACAAGATCATGACCTGAGGTGAAGACCAACGCTTAACCAATTGAGCCACTCAGGTGCCCCCCACCCCCGCAAAAAAATTTTAAAAGGTAGAATAGCTCCAGGTTTACTTAACAAGGATTGTGATGTACCATATTTGGCCACAAAATACGCATTCCTTTCCAGACTAATAATAAAAGTGCTGGTTGAATAAATAAAAAAGTGCTGGTTGCTGCAAAGTCCTCTCCAATATCCTGAAGAGATCACTACTTAGCACTGGGGAAATCAAATGGGTTATACATGGCTCAAAGGCATTGATCCCGTTAGAAAATTTAGAAATGGAAAGTTGCATCTGGGTTTCATTCACATGGTCCCCTGCTTTCTTTTCTTTTTTAATTTTTTTAATGTTTTTATTTATTTTTGAGACAGAGACGGAGTCCGACGCAGTCTCCAGGCTCTGAGCTGTCAGCACAGAGCCTGACGCAGGGCTCGAACTCATGGACTGTGAGATCATGACCTGAGCTGAAGTCGGACGCTTAACAGACTGAGCCACCCAGGAACCCCATCAGGGTAACCGCCTCAGCACCTGAGGAAGATGAAGTAGACCTAGATAACCCCTGGGCTTTCTGGGGTTCTCCACAACATGGATGAATCTCAGATGTGTCACGCTATGTGAAAGAAGGCAGACTTAATGGGCTATGACTTCATTTATATGACGTTCCATTAAAGGTAGGACTGTAAGGACGGGAAACAGATCAGAGGTTGCCAGGAACTAAAGGTGGGGATAGGGTACTGATGACAAAGGAGTTCAAGGGAACCTTTTGGGATGATGGAAATATTCTGTATCTTGATCATGGTGATGGATACTTGATTAAACGTGTGTCACAATTCAAAAAACCATATACCTAAAAAGGATGGATTTTATTGCATGTAAATTACCCTCCAGTAAACCTCACTTTAAAAAGAGTGTTCCGGGGCGCCTGGGTGGCGCAGTCGGTTAAGCGTCCGACTTCAGCCAGGTCACGATCTCGCGGTCCGTGAGCTTCGAGCGTCAGGCTCTGGGCTGATGGCTCGGAGCCTGGAGCCTGTTTCCGATTCTGTGTCATGCCCCTCCCCCGTTCATGCTCTGTCTCTCTCTGTCAAAAATTAATAATAAAAAGAGTGTTCCTGGAGGGGCATCTGGGTGGCTCAGTCAGTTAAGTGTCTGACTCTAATTTTTTTCAACGTTTTATTTGACAGAGCATGAACGGGAGACACAGAATCGGAAACAGGCTCCAGGCTCCGAGCCATCAGCCCAGAGCCCGACGCGGGCTCGAACTCACGGACCGCGAGATCGTGACCTGGCTGAAGTCGGACGCTTAACCGACTGCGCCACCCAGGCGCCCCAGTGTCTGACTCTTAATATTGGCTCAGGTTACCATCCCAAGGTTATGGGATGGAGCCCCCAGCCAAGCCCCACATTGGGCTCTGTACTGAGCGTGGAGCTTGCTTAAGACTTTCTCTCTCTCTCTCTCTCTCTCTCTCTGCCCCTTCCCTACCTCCTGCCCCCCCTCCTGCTTGTATGTGCACACTCTCTCTCTAAAAAATAAATAAATAATAAAAAGAGTGTTCCCGGAGACACTATGTACATGGGGAAAAAGGCAGATTTTACACATTTCTTTTGCTGGATAGTTTCACGTTGCAATAAACAGCAGCAGCTTACACAGGAATAGACAGTATCATTCTCCCACTCCCACCTGCATTGGCACTCAGGAACCGAGTTCCTTCAAACACAATGATCTTCCCATCTAGGAACGGGCAGAGCTCAGGGGCAAGGAGGCGAGGCGATGGGGTGAAGTAGCAGGCCAGCTCTGTGGGCAGCAGAGGGGGCTGGCTCAGGCCAAGTGGTTTATCCCTGAAGCTGCTCAGTCACTCCCCCAGTTAATTATCTGTCTGCTGATTCATGAGTTGTGGTTCCTGTGGGCATGCTTCTTGGCTATTTCTGCCAACAGAGGCAGAAGGATTCGCAGGGCTGGGAGGGGATGATAACCAGAGATCCTGAGTGTGGTGGGGAGTTACAGAGGAAGAATTTCTATTAGGAAATTCCAGAGTCATATCCATTTTCCCCCTTCTCACTGTCGCCTCCTTACCCCATCTTATGCTGTCCCCAGGAGATCTCTACCACTCACACGGTTTTGAGGGAGGTAAAGGAGAAAGCTTCCCTCCTGAGTGTCTCCTCCCAGGAGAGAGGGGAGAAAAGCAGACAATCCACAGAGGGTCCCCTGAGAACAGAGGTCTAAGGCACCATAGTGCAGAGATCCAAATGCCCAAAGAATTCATGGTCTCAGCTGTATTCTAAAAATCTCCAGAATGCCCAGATGGAACACTGGAGGCTCCTCTGTGAATCAGTGCAGATATTCAAATACTGGGTTTCTTGCAATGAGGCACATCACCTCCAGATGCCTTTTGCTAGCCTTCCCTAGGTATTTATTTTGGCTGCCAGGGTGCCAGTCACTGGGCCTACAGCACTGAACAAAACAGACATGTCCTTCTCCTCACAGCACCTGAAATCTTGTGAATGTCTTTCACTTTCCTCTTTTCCCAGAGACAGAACTTAAGGTTTTCTAGTATATAAAGCAAATGATGGGCCTCTTTTCTCCTTGGTCTCTTCTGTGGCTTCTTGCTGGGTGAGAGTGGCTGAGATATGCCACACCACCAATGGCGGAATGTCACAAGGGTATGGAATAAGGGACTCCATTGGTCTCACTCTGGGAGCCTGGGTTGCATGCCTGCATGAAGCAGTAATAGTTCTTGTCTCCAACACATGGTAGGTACCATGGATAGGAATAATGGCAATAGTAAACACCATTTGGGGTGCCTGAGTGGCTCAGTCGGTTGCACGTTTGACCCTTGATTCGGCTCAGGTCATAATCCCAGGGTCATGGGATCGAGCCCCACATCCAGACCCGTGTAGGGCTCTGTGCTGATTCTCTCTCTCCCTCTGCCCGATCCCCTACTCACATTCTCTCTCTCTAAAATAATAACTGATAATAATAATAAAATAGTAAATGCCATTTGTTGAATGCTTATTTTGTGCCTTTATCTCATTTAATTGGCATAATCATCGAAGTACTGTTTTCTCCACTTTACAGATGAGGAAACTGAGATTCCCAAGAGATGAAGTAACTTGCCCAAGGTCACACAGCCAATAAGAGGCAAAATCAAGAATTAAACACGCATCTGGCTGGTTTTAAACCATAGCTGTCCCTTTCCCCAGCCAACAAGCCTTCCTGCCATGTCTCTCCAGGCCCTGAAGGTTCCTGCAGAAGCTTCATCTGGAGAGTTTCCAGGATATAAACTCAGAAGAAGAAATTAGCACTTCAGCTCAGAACTAATCAACTTAGATGGTGACAGCAAACAAAACTAGTTATCCCTCAGGTCTCAGGTTAGAATAAAGACTTAAACTCGGGAAGCCACAAAACCCAATACCTCTTGGGTGAAGCCAGAAAGATCATCTTTGCATGTAAATTCCAAATTTCAATTCTACCCTCAAACGACCTCGCTTCTCCCCATACCAGACTCTCCTATTCTGGGACAGCCTCTCTGTGCCACCACCCAGCTCTTTCTGTGTGTCCCTTCAACACTGTGTGGACCAACAACCCTCTTCCGCTCTCATCCTAACCTCCTGCTTCCCCAGGAATCTGACAACACCTGCAACCCAGCAGCGGGGGATTCAACCCTGGGGTAGGGGATTTAAACGTAATTGAAATTGCTTTTACCAGGAGTCTATTATTTTGGAGGTCTGACTCTAGAGAGCAAGCTCTTAAATACTTCTCCACCCTGGCTCTCAGAAGGAGTCTGGGGCTGGCTCAGCACAACCCATCACAACAGCTGGAATGATCCCAATCAACGACGAATCTGTGAACAGATCTCCCAAAGGATATTTAATGCAAACTTAAGTATGTCAATGTGGTGGTATCCTATATGGATCATTACAACTCTGTAAACCAGATCTACAAAAAAGACCAGGAGGGAGGGGTGGAGGAAGAGACACCAAAATGACAGGTACACTCCTCATCTTCACTAATACTGGCACCTGCACGATGCTAGGCTCTACCTTAGGTTACTTTATTTCCTTCTAAGACTATAAGAATATAATGATTAGACTCAGAAATCATTCAGAAATTCAGAAAGCTGTAGACGTAAAAAGAAAATGTTTTAAGTTCACGGAAGCAGGCAGCCCCACTGCCCTCGTCGACACCAGGCAGCATCTGAACCGCGGCTCTAACACCTCCCAGGACACAAGGCTGGAGATGCGTATTTCTGTCCTATGGTCACCAGGCTGCTCACTGTAGGCTGAAGACATCAGCTGACATGTTTGAGCATCTATCGCATGGGAAGCTTCGGTAAAAACAGCTTAGTCCCCTATAAATGATCTGTAACTCCCCCATCATATCATTCATACAGATTGTGGGGATGGTTTCCTGGGTGTACATTTATCTACAAACTCATCAAGTCATATACATTAAATATATACAGCTTTTTGTATGTCAACCATACACTAAAGTGTTTTTTTTAATATTGTTGCCTTGTCCTGTATAATCTTTTATACACACACACACACACACACACACACACACAAGATCTTGAAGGCAGTCATCAAAGTATTTCTGAAGAGCTATCTTTGATATGGACTTATCTCTTTTAAATACCTCCTGCAGGATTTAAATGGTCTTACAAGGAGTACTACTGGTTTCATTAAGAGTACATATATGTACACATGGGTGTCCTCTGCAGAGGAACGCCCTAGCGGACCAGGAGCCAGAGTTCTCCCTGGCAAGGTCACTAGGGCTCCGGAAGGACCACGGGCAGCATCCCTAGACTGTAATCTCTGCCCCTCCACCCGCTCCCCAGGCCCAATGAGGCCGAATCGAATGCTAACCGCCTTGGCATGGTGTGTGCAACAGCAGGAGAGACAAAGCCAGGGATCGAAGCCAGTAACAGGGACCCGTGGTGTGGCTCCTCGCATATACTGGAGGGCGATCCCGGAAGCGGAGGCACTGCTGTAACCCAGGACCCAGGAGGAGGGTGGGAGCCAGAGCCCTCACCCTCCTCCGAACCGCTCCTGCCGGGAGCCACCAAGGAAAAAGAAGAAAAGAAAACTTGGGAGAAAGTGTAACCCAAGGAGAGAGAGGAATGTGCAGGAGCGGGCACACCCGCGCGCGCACACACTCTCATCCCGAGCAGCTACAACCACATCCCTCGACAGCGCGCGGGAACAGCCCCGGGAAGCCGCAGCTCGCCGCGCCCACCCGAGCCAGCCGGCCTCCGCACGCCCCAGACCACCTGCGATGCGCGCCGCCCCGAAGGTGCGCCCGCCACCCCCCGCGCGCGCGCGCGCGCCGAGGCTGCCGGGGGCAGGCGCCCGACTCCCCTAAGGGCTCCGGCGTCCTGGAGGACCCGCCCCTAGGTGGCCTCTGAGCCCTGCTACCGCGGGGTCGGGAAGCTCCCCGGCTGCGGGCTCCGGCGGCCCAGCCTGGCCCCGCGCACTCGGAGCGCAGACGCGTGGGGGCGGCCCGCGGGTTTCCCGGCTCCGAGTCCGCAGACACCGCGGCGGCAGGATGCGCGGCGCGTCCCCGCAGCGCGGGAGCCTCACCCACCTCCGACACCGACGCCCGCCAGCGCCCCCAGCACCAGCACGGCGGCCCAGAGCGGCCGCGCTCGCATCTCGTCCGCCGCCGCCGCCGCCGCCGCCGCCGCCGCCGCCGCCGCCGCCGCCGCCGCCGCGCCCGCCCCACAGCGAGTAGTGGCGCCCGCGGCCATTTTTCCCGCAGCGGGAGGGGAGGGGAGGGGAGCGGACGCGGTGGGTGGGACAAACGGGGCGGGCCGCCGACTCGCGCTTCCTCCCCTCCCGCTCTTTCCTGGACCCTGCGCCGGCAAGGGGGTGGTGGGAAACCTCGGCTCCTCTCCCCCTGCCTGGCCGGGACCCGCCTCGAGAGGCGAGGCTGGGACCGGAGCGGGGTCGTGGGCACGTTCTCCGCAGACATCCTGGTCCCGGGGTCCGCGTCCGGATCCCGGGTATGCTTAGAAAAGCCAGGAGCCTGTGGCCCGTCTCCTGACCCAGTCTCACCTCCTGAGGGCTTTCTCTTTCACCTGAACTCCCAGGCACTTTCCCTCTGTACCTTGAGTTTCATTCATGCACACTTTAATTTGTTTATTTGACAACCTTTTGAATGTTTACTCTATGCCAAGCACCGGTCTAGTCCTTCGTTATTCACTGTTTTTCCCCCTTTGGGTTACTTTGGTTTTCCAGAAAGCCTCTTGACAAGACCGCATCTCAAGCTTGTGTAAGCAATGATGTCCATAAAGGGCCTCTCTCTACAAATACTTGGCTTGCGTATGGAAAGTGATCAACAACGTAGGGCCAATACACTTCCTGCAAACGCAAACTCACAGGCTTTGCAGCTTTATCGTATTTTCCTCCAAGGTTTCCTTCCCACTCTCTGCCTGCTCCCCTCCCCTCCCCCCCCCCCCCCCCCCCCCCCCCCCCCCCCCCCCCCCCCCCCCCCCCCCCCCCGCCAATCCCTCCCCTGGGTCTCTGGGTCTTTCCCAAGACCAGAAATCAGCCGGCTCAGAGGGGCAAAACGCCGCGGATGTGAGCAGCAGACCGCCAGGGGCTGGGGCTGGTGCTCCTGACGCAATGGGTAGCTCTAATGACATAAAAACCAAACCTGATGCATCAAAGAGGATATGGAAGTCTCTCCAGCTCCTGGGCTCCCCTAAGGGCTTTCAACCTGCCCCTGGGCTTCCCTAAGCCCTCTCGAGACACGCAAGATACCTGAAACCTGGCCCTGACTCAGCTTTCCAGCCTCATCTCCCACCCTAAGCCCAGGAAATTAACTTGGCATTCTCAGACACTCCATGGCTTTCCATCTGACTGACCTTCCTGAATCTTCCACCTGGAAAATTACACTTCTCTTTCAAAATATCCCCGATGTAATCTCTTCCAGGTAGGCTTGTCTGGGCCCGTTCCTCCAGCCCCACCCTCTGCAGAGGTGGGCACTTCCTCCTCAGACCTCCTAAACATTAGGATACAGCAAAAGAGCAGCACCCATCAGCAGAAATGTCACTAGCAAGTTGAAGGGGACAGAGGAGGAGCCAGCCCACAAAGGGTAGCTGGGCTTCCTGACCCGGGGTTTGAGACACCAGCTGCACATGCCTCTCTCAGCTGGGGAAGAGTCTCTAAACCATGTTCACAGTGCTGTCCTTGCCCTGGCACACAATCCAGATCACACGGCCTGGTCACATGTCTGCCCGCGTATTTACTTATTTGCTCAATTCCCACAATTATAACCAATCTCCCAATCACCCAGGTGTCTCCTCAGCCTAGCTCTGTTGGCACCGGAGGTTCAACAAACCTGCTGTCCCACTCCCCAGCCCCTTCAGCCTGAAAAACTTCCTTTAACAAACCTTGCAGTGAAGGTCTCCTGGCAACAAATATGCTCAATATTCATTCGTTTCCTGCTCGTTTGCAACATTTCTTAGATCTCCATTTCTATGTTGACAGCGGTAGGGGAGGTGGTTTTCTTGTACTTTAAAGATGTCGTTCCACTGTTTTCTGGCCTCCACTGTTTCTTATGAGCAGTCAGCCACCCCTAACATTGTGGTTCCCCTGTCTTTTCCCTCTGGTTTTGGTTTTTGTTTATTTGTTTTGAAATCATTTACAGAAAAATGACAAAATACTAAAGACTTCTCTCCAATCCTTCACCCGGTTTCCTCTAATGTCCACATCTTATTACCAAGTCCTAATTATCGGACGCAGGAAATTAACATAGACACAATAGTATTAACGAATCGAGATACAGTATTTGGATTTTGCCAATCTTCCCACTAAGGTCCTTTTTCCAGTCCAGGATCCAACGTGACATCTTCTCAGCCTATTTCTTTCCTCACCTTGACACTTTTGTGTCAATTGTTAGGCCAGTTATTTTACAGTATGTTTCCCGGTTTGGGATGGTCTGATGTTTTCTCATGATTGTATTGAGGGATTCTAGACAGAATACCACAGTAATGATGTACTCGTGGACACGTCATATCAGGTGGTACCTGATGACAGTATGTCTTGTTACTTACAATGTTAACCTCGGTCATTGGTTAACCTCGGTCAATGTTAACCACAATGTTAACCTCGGTCACATGGTTCAGGTGGTGTGTGCCAGACTTCTTCACCATAAAGTTACTGCTTTCCTTTTTGTAATTAATAAATGTTTTATGGAAAGACACTTCAATTCTATACAAATATGTTTTTGTTCATACTTTCAATAATTTTAGCACCTGTTAATGGTTCTTGACTGCTATCGGTCCCATGGTGTTTGATTAAGAGTGATCTCTACTTCCTTTTTTTCCTTTCACTGCTAGCAATTGGAGTTCCACAATAAGGAAGAGTTGCCCCTTTTCTCTTATTTTAAAATTTCAATTATTGGGACGCCTGGGTGCTTCAGTCAGTCAAACGACCGACTTCGGCTCAGGTCATGATCTCACAGTTTGTGAGTTCGAGCTCCGCATTGGGCTTTGTGCTGACAGCTCAGAGCCTAAAGCCTGCTTTGGATTCTGTGTCTCTGTCTCTCTCTGCCCCTCTCCCACTCATGCTCTCTCTCTCTCTCAAAAATAAAGATGTTAAAAACATTTTAATAAATAAAATAAAATTTCAGTTATTTACTTATATCAGTATGAATTCGTGGATATTTATTTTATTCCACAAGTCATAATGCAGGGCCATCATTATTTTGTTGCTCAAACTGTCTCAGGATGGTCTCCAGTTGCTTTTAAGTTTTCTCTTTATCTTTGCTTTTTTTACCAGCTTGACTATAAGGCGAATAGGTGTTGTTTTCTTGGTATTTATCCTGCTTTGGGCTGATGAGTCTTTTGAATATGTAAGTGGCTTATTTTTCACCAAATATAGGAACTTTCTTAAAAATATTTTTTTTATTTTGAGAGAGAGAGACACAGAGCGTGTGCATGGGGGAGAAGGGTGGAGGGAGAGGGAGAGAGAATCCTAAGCAGGCTCCACTCTGTCAGCGCAGAGCCCGATGCAGGGCTCAATCTCACCAACCATGAGGTCATGACCTGAGCCAAAATTGAGAGTCTGATGCTTAACCAACTGAGCCACCCAGGCACTCCAATCACCAAATATAGGAACTTTTAAGCTATTATTTCTTCAAATATTTTTTCTGCTCGTTCTCTCTCCTTACCTTCTGAAATTCCAATTACACATATTTTAGATGTCATCTAAATATTTATAATTATTTATATAATTATAAATATTTAGATATTATCCCACAGACTACTGAGGCACTATTCTTTTTTTTTTAATCCCTTTTTTCTTTTTGTTTTTCAGATTAGACTATTGATCTCTCTTTAAGTCTCTCAATTCTATATTTTGCAGTCTCTAATATGCCGCTAAGCCTATCCAGGGAATTTTTCAGACATTGTGTTTTTAAGTTCGAATAATTTCCCTTCACTTCTCTTTCATAGTTTCAGTTTCTCTGCTGAGATTCACCATATCTTCAGTTATTATATCTATGGTTCCTTTTATGTCCTTAAGCATGTTTATAATCCTTTAAAAATGCCTGTCTGCTCATTCTGACTCCTCTCAGGGACTGTTCTACTTGATTGCTTTTTTTAAAAACTGTGGGTCCCAATTTCCTGCTTCTTCAAATATATAGTAATATTAGACTGCATACTACACATTGTAGATGATTCATTTTAGAGTTTATGTGATCTTCCCTTGAAGAGCGTTGAGTGTCGTCCTATTAGGCATTTAAATTACTGGCAAATAATCTTGACGCAGTCAAGCTTGGTTTTATTCGTTTACAAGACTAGTCTTTTATATATATTTTTAATTTTGAGTCGTTTTTATTTTTGACTATAGAACACGGTCCTTACTCCTAAAGCGTGTAGACCTCCTGTATCATCTAGGGACCCAAGTTGTTCAGTGAGGTCTCTGCACTCCGACTGAGCTGAAACTCCAACGTCTCTAGGCGATGTGCAACTTCTGTTCAGCTCCCAGCTGCCTTCTGCTAAGACTTCCAGAACCTCACCGTGTACATGTGCTGCTTCTCCCTCATCCAAAGACCCCGGAGGACACCCATGCAGACTTCTGGGGGCGCCTCTCCAGTCAGCCACTTCCACTCTAAGAACCTTCCCCACAGATGACAGCCCCCTCAGCAGCCTCCAGCTCTAAGCTGTGCTCTTGGGTGAGACCGCCATGCACTTCTTAGGTTCACTTCCTCGCAATGCCATCCAGACAGTCCCCCCAAGCAGAAAGTGGGGCAGCCGTAGGGCTCACCGCACGTGTTTCCCTTCCCTCGGTGGTTTTAGTTCGGCGTCCAAAGCAGCTCCTCAAACATTTTGTCTAAATGTATTGTTTAACATGGGAGAGAGAGCCCCATACCACTTTGTCAGAGTCAGAAGCAGAAGTTCTGCGATTATGAGTTTTTTCACGCTCACCTCTCCATCGCTGCTGAACAATGAGCTCCTGGAGAGCGGGAACTGTAGTTCGTTATCTTTACATCGCCCAGTAGGACCTCAGCATGTAAGAGAATCTCTTCTAATTTTTTTTTCTTACTTTCTTAGCAACTAATTTTAACTACTAATTACTTTCTACTAATTTCTTAACTAATGTTCATAAAATATTGGGGCGCCTGGGGGGCTCAGTCGGTTAAGCGCCCGACTTCGGCTCAGGTCATGATCTTGTGGTCCATGAGTTCCAGCCCCGCGTCGAGCTCTGTGCTGACAGCTCAGAACCTGGAGCCTGTTTCGGATTCTGTGTCCCCCCCCCCCCCCCACCTTCTCTCTCCACCCCTCCCCTGCTCGTGCTCTGTCTCTTAAAAATAAACAAATGTTAAAAATTTTAATTAAATAAATAAATAATGAAATAAAATATTAATTGAGCAACAATGGTGGACACAGAGCGTCCATTCTGCGGTCTTCTTGAGAGTCTGTGGATGGAGGGGAGGGGTGTTGAAGGCATGACATGTAGATCTTCTCCAAGACTTTTGCCCCTTTAAGAGGCAAAAATCATGTTATCTGGCCCCTTGCCTGACCATAGCTGAGCTGACACCAAACTAGGGATCCTTTACCTGTGCTCTCACCAGTTATCTGCCCCACTGGGGAAGCCCCACCCCTGTTCAGATCTTCATTGGAGGAACCAGGTTTTGGCCATTTCCTAGACCTCTTGCCTTAAAAGTCATGCTTGCCTTAAAAGTCATACTAGTTACGTGATCTTGAAAAAGTCCAAATCTTCTCTATAGTCATTTCCTGTATCTGTAAAAAATAACCCATCTGGTCCCTGCCCTTTTCCTCACCACCAATCCCACTCTAACTCTAACCCCCGCCCTTCAACACACACACATCGTTATGAGGTTCTATGAGACCATGGATGTGAAAGCCCTTTGGACTCTGAAAAGCACAGAGGAATATGTAATTATTATTGTTACTATTTGTGGAAAGACTGTAGATCTCTCAATGCAAATCCATTCCTGTAGTTAAGGAGACAAAGTGTGGAGTCGCAAATTGGCTCAGAATCTTCTCCTCCTACACATTTGGCAGAGGTCCTTCTGTCCATTGAGAAAAGGCTGACCTAGCTGTTCCTTTGGCCTGAAGGAAAATGGACTTTTTAGAGTCCAAAATGACTAAAACTGGTATAGCTTGGAATGTCTAGACTCCGGGGAGCTCTCTGAGAAAGTACTCCTAGATTTTATCAGGATAGTTGGGGAGAGAGGAGCTCAGCCTTGGCATTTTACATTCATTCCCTAGCACATATCAAGTACCTGCTATGTTCCAGGTCCTTCTCGAGATACAGTAGCAAAGAACACCAGGGGCCCGCCCTCCTGGGGCTTGAGCCCAGTTGGGCCCAAGACAATCAACTTCTGTCTTGGGGTGCATCCTCTCATGAACCAGGACTATCTCTGCTGAGAAAAAAAAAAGTGAGAGCCGAGGACTTTGCATCCCAGCTCAGCATACAAGGTACCACCTGGCCAAGACTCAAGGATTCAGGCTCTATGCCCATAGAAGGCATAGCGTAACTGCTTACACTCCATCTGAAACCAATTCAGGCCCTTTCCCCAACCAACCCTGAAGCCAGGGTAACACCATGTTCTGATAACAGAGCTGCTGCTTGGCTTCTGGCACCCAATTCCTGTTTTGTGTCTTTCTAAATCCCCAGTCATTGAGTCTCTGCTCCAGTGAATACAAGCTTGCAGCTGGGCTCCAGACACATGTCTTAGCCCTTTCAGGCTCTCCTTACTCCCCCTCTTTTTTTTTTTTTTTTAATTTTTTTTTTAATGTTTATTTTATTTTTGAGACAGAGAGAAACAGAGCATGAACAGGGAAGGGTCAGAGAGAGAGGAAGACAGAGAATCGGAAGCAGGCTCCAGGCTCTGAGCTCTCAGCACAGAGCCCGACGCGGGGCTTGAACTCACGGACTGCGAGATCATGACCTGAGCCGAAGTCGGTCGCTCAACCGACTGAGCCACTCAGGCGCCCCTCCTTACTCCCCCTCTTAAGAGAGAGTAATGTCAGGATTGAACTCACCATAGTCCGGTGGCCAGGATTCAAAAACTAGCTCTGCCATTTGTTAGTAACCTGGGGCAAGTTACTTAACTTCACTCGGCCTCAGTTTCCTCATCTGCAAGATGGGAGTTAGATGGGAAAAAAATTAACGTAAGACAGCACAGTCACTGGCATGTAGTATAAGTAGTCAATAAATGTGAGTTAGCTTTTCCACCTTAGGATCAACTCATCTCTGCTGGATTCCTAGTCAAAATCCCCAGATTCTGCCTAGAAGTCAAGACACCCATCTGCTTCTTCATTGCTCCTATCGCTAGACCCCTGGGCAATGTTGGCCCAGTTAAGGTGGGAGGACATTATAGGCTATGGGTGAGGCTGTTGCTGGTCAAACTGAGCATCCTCTGACAGCTCCTAGGTCAGATTCCCTGCCCCTGTACCGATCCATGGGTGATCTTTGGCACATATACAATAGTACATTGCATATATACCCTCCTCTTTTTGTATACCTCCTTCTTTACAAATATTGATCATCTTCCTTAATCCTCATAATAACCGCATAATAACTTTTAACAGAGGCAGAAAGTAAGGCTTGGAGGGATAAAGAGGCAATTAGTAGCAGTAGTAGTCAAGGCACCCGGGTGGAAGGTAGTAAAGCTAGAACGAAGAACAGGTTGATCTGGGGTGCCTGGGTGGCTCAGTCGGTGGAGCATCTGACTTTGGCTCAGGTCATGATCTCACAGTTTGTGAGTTTGAGCCCCGCACTGGGCTCTGTGCTGACAGCTCAGAGCCTGGAGCCTGCTTTGAATCCTGTATCTCTCTCTCTTTCTGCCCCTCTCCCACTCATGCTCTGTCCTCTCTCTCTCTCTTTCTCTCTCTCTCTCTCTCTCTCAAAAATAAATGAACATTACAAAAAAAAAAAAAACAAAAACCGGTTGACCTGATTCTACAACCCATTGTCTCCCTCACACTAAGTGTGGGTACAGGATGGCAGACACCCCCAAATGTTTCAGGTGGGCATTGCCATGTTAATGGGAGAAATTCCTATTGGAATACAACATTCTCGCGCTGCCCACTTCTGAGATAAAACTGGGAAGTCTACAAAGAAACAGTTACCCGTAGGGTCTCTGCAGTCCAGGTCAAGCCCAGGAAGTCTACGCAAGGGAATTATGGCCCATGGAGGCACCCAAGGCCTTTTTCCACCAGAAAAGCCTTCTCCCTACCCTCCCACCCCCTAGGACTGCTCTATTTCCAGGTCCTGACCACTTCCTGTCTTGACAATTATAAGAAGTTCTCAGCCATGCCCGGCTGACTTCTGAGATACGGCAGCCACACCGGAAAAACCTGGGCACTAGACCAAGGTCTGGGCCGAACAGAGGGCCCCTGGGATTCAGCTTTTCCCTGAAAGGATGACAAAGAGTGGGATGATGGTGAGCTGGGAGTGTGATCAGCAGTATGGCTCACTTCCCCATGGCTCTTGTTGTTTCCAACCCAGTAAGACCTGCGGTCCTAGGCCCTGACCTGGAAGCCACGAGGCCTGAGGAACTGAGGAAGGTGTGGAAGGGGAGAGTCATGCCTCCTTCACCCTCACCAGGACCCCTGGCAGGAGAACACCACCACTTCTCTGGCCCTCCCTCCCCCCACTCTCCTCTCCACCCCTCTTGCTCCATTCTCCTCCCCTCAGGGGCTCACACTTGTGACCACCCCAAGGGCCTTATTCCCCATCCCTCGCTAGTTTCTCCCAACCACCTTTCATCTGTCCTCCTGATCCTGTTTCTTTGGTCCTTCCCTAGGAGCTTGCACCCTCACCCCCAACCCTTAAATGCTCAGCGGAACTTGTACGTGATCAAATCTTCAACTGAAACCATCCTACTTTAATGAAGGCCCTGTTCTTTCTGGAGCTTTCCTTTGCCCGGATCACAAAATGTGATGTTTCCTCTTGCCTCAGAACTGTTACTGGGCAATCCACTGAATAAGGCAAGATGACAGAGTGGTAACAACTTCATAGCCAACATTTATTAAGGGTTTATTTTGTTGTTGTTTTTCAAAGCTTATTTATTTTTGAGACAGAGAGAGACAGAGCACGAGCAGGGGTGGAGCAGAGAGAGAGGGAGACATAGAATCCAAAGGAGGTTCCAGGCTCCAAGCTGTCAGCACAGAGCCCGACGTAGCGCTCGAACCCACGAATCGTGAGACCATGACCTGAGCCGAAGTCGGACGCTTAACCAGCTGAGCCACCCGGGCGCCCCAATTGAGGGCAATTTTATTATGTCACAGCCACTGTGCTAAATGCTTCATACATGTTACCTTGTAAAATCCTCACAGAACCCCTCAGCGAGATGAGTATTGTTTTTATCCCCATTTCTCAGATGAGGACAATAAAGTACAGAAAGGAACAGTCCACTCGCCCAAGCTCATTCATTGATAAACCATAGTCCTCAGCGTCAAACCCTGGCATTCCAACTCCCAAGCCCAAACATTCAATTAACAAGCTACACCCAGGACCCTTCAATGCCTACGCCCGCCAAAAGTGGTTGATAATGGACATTTGGGACACTCTGGCAGGGACCATGGGTGCCCTTTGAGGCAAGAGGACAGAACTTTCAAAGTCCCTCAAAAACTAATTGGAGTGTGGCAACACATGGAGGACAAGCACATGACAAACTCGCCGAAGATTCAAGAAACGAGCTACGCGGGCTCTAAGCCGTAAGTCCCAGCCCTATCTATCTGCAGCAATTTTTAATTGTATTTCTTATCGAGATAGAAAAAAAAAAAAAGGCAAATAAATGCTGGAGTGATTGTGTATCAGGACTACTCCTAACAAGTCCAAACCTGCAGGAAAAAAGAAATTTAGTAACCTATCCACCCAAGCAGCAGATCTTATCACACCAGTGACTCACTGCCTCTCCGACTCTGCCCTGGAATACTCTCTTCCTGTCCCATCTCCCCCACCCAGCAACCCTCAAATTCAGCTCAACCAGACGCCTCAGATGCTACAAAGAAAGGGACAGGGTCACCGGGGAGGTGTCCCCTCCTCTCACTTTCTCAACTGGAGCCCAGAGTAGCATTCCCCGGTTCCTTCGAGGTCTGCTCCCTGGGAAGGGTCTCTGGTCACTTCCTTATTCCAAATCACCTTGGTATTTTGGAGTTTGTAGCCTTGGTTTGTTTGTTTGTTTGTTTGTTTGTTTGTTTGTTTGTTTGTTTGTTTTAACCTGCTGGCAGGTTTGTATATGCAAAGCTGTGGGGTGAAGGACTCAGGGGTGGGGAAGGGGGATCCAAGGAAGGCAAGGAGACTATAGCTAGAAACTCAACCCAGGCTTAGGCAGTAAACGGATGCGGGTCTGATTCCTGAAGTTTCTGCTCGCTCTCTAAGTGCTCTTGTGATACTTAGTCTCTATCAGCCTCAGTTTCCTCATTTGTAGAATGGGGATAATCATGCCTGCCCCAGGAAGAGTACTGGAAAGAAGAAATGGGGCACCTGGGTGGCTCAGTCGGTTAAGCGTCTGACTCTTGATTTTGGCTCAGGTCAGGAGCTCATGGTTTGCGAGATCGAGCCCTGCCTCAGGGTCTGTGCAGACAGCACAGAGCCTCCTTGGGATTCTCTCTCTCTCTCTTTCTCTCTCTCTCTCTCTCTGTCTGACAGCTCACAGCCTGGAGCCTGCTTCAGATTCTGTGTCTCTGTCTCTCTCTGCCCCTCCTCCACGTGCACTCTGTCTCTCTCTCTCTCTCTCTCTCAAAAATAATTAAACTTTTTTAAAAAAAATCTTAATTAAAAAAAAAACAAAACAGTAAATGAACATTGCATGGAAAGCACAGAAGAGAATTAGCACAGGATAGGTATGCAGTAAAGGCAATTGTATTCTAATGAACATTATTTCTTCTCCATTTGTTTGCAAGGTATTTTTATTATTTTGGTATATTTATTACTTTTATCATTATTTTATTATTCCCAAAAGAATAGTAGCTCTTGAGTGCACTTGCCATGGTGAGCACTGGGTGATATATGGAATTGTTGAATCAGTATCTTGTACACCTGAAACCAATATAACACCATATGATAACTATACTGGAATTAATTTTTTTTTTTTTTAAAGAAGAATTGTTCTTCCATTTTCCTTCTTTTGCTGGAGTTGTTCCCTCTTCCTAGAATATTCTTCTCCCCTATAGAGCTAATAGTTACTGAATCCTTCAAACAGTGACAGACAGTGTTTTAAGTGTTTTACATGTATTCATTCACTAATCCATCTCCTAATAACCAAATGAGGTCAGTACTACTGTTATCTCCATTTTGTAGATTGGGAAATTGAGGCTCAGAGAGGTTGAGAAACTTGCTGGAGGTCACACCGCTCCTGAGCATAGACCCATTGTGACCCTGAGACTATACTCTTTTTTTTTTTTTTTAATGTTTATTCATTTTTGAGAGGGAGAGCATGCGCAGGGGAGGGGCAGAGAGAGAGGGAGACAGAGGATCCGAAGCGGGCTCTGCGCTGACAGCCACACGCCCGATGCGGGGCTCGAACTCACAAACCATGAGATCATGACCTGAGCTGAAGTCGGACATTCAACCGACTGAGTGACCCAAGTGCTTGGGATCTACTCCCTTGAGATTCTACTCTTAACCCACTGCTCTACCGCTTCTGTGGGTGTGGATCAACCCCCCCCTCCCCCACCTCTACTCTTTCAATGTCAGCTCCTCCTCCTCCAACGAGCTTTCTGTGATCTCCTAACTGGAAATAAGCCTGCTTCTCCCTCTCAAGCTCCCCCCCCACTTCTTTGCGAGTATCAGTCTTACAAGCCTTTGTCTTCTGCTTGATGTTTTCGTGTTTGTGCACAAAACATGTCTTAGCTTACCCATCAGTCTCGATATTCCTTGAGGGCAAGGACCAGATTCTATTCAATTTCCTAAACAACAAAGTCCTGGCACCATGCCAGCTTTTTCAGTACAAGAGACTAGACCCTGGCAAACTGTCACAAAGACGAAATTCTAAGGCAAACGAAAAGTTGCAGTACCAGCAGTAAAACGCATGAAGTCGGTGTGGAATTCTTCACATTCCAACTGGTAACCGCGCTGTCAACGCTGGATGTTTAGCCCTGGCTTCTCCATAGCATGTAGGGCACAGAGGAGCTGAGTTCAGACAGTGAGCCTGGGTTGGGATGGAATGGGAGAAGGGGTGGTAGGGCCCAGGGGGCTACCTTTAAATCTCCTTTGAAGCCTGAGGGTCAGGAGGCTGAGGGAGCCCTGAGACCAGCCCAGCCAGATGTGCAGTTCCCGGTCCTCAAAGGCTGGGACCAAAGTCTCACGTGCCACAGAGAAAACTGAGACGCAGACAACCCCAAGCCCCTATCTCCACACTGACTGTGGCCCTTAGTTGCCAGAGGCACCAGATAAGATTCATATAAACACAGAATGACTAAGTTCTTGTAGAAATTGCACATACTGTCTTGGGGATGACCAAAAATTTATGAGATGGGATTCATCTCCATTTGACAATGGACTCTGTCTAAGAAAAATGAAACTGGTAGGAGAGTAGGCATGAGAATACTCCCCACCAAGAAGACTCACATCCACAGGGAACCCACTGTCTGGAAGCCCAGAGGAGGCCATCGAATGTGATAAGGGAAGAGAAGTGACGGTAGAAATTCAACGAGCTCCAGCTGGGAGGGGGGCAGTGGTGCACACCCACGTGGGTCCAGCTTGGTAGGAACATTTAGTCAGCTCAAAGGGGGGCCACAGAGGAAGTGGAATTGCCTCTTTAAACCTAAGTGTGACTCAGGGATGTCTGGGAGAGAGGCAGAAGTGAAGAGAGTCCTTCGAGAAGGGGGTGAGCTATCTTAGAGGTCATGGTAGTCTGGAAGGAACTCTGGCCACACCAGATGCAATGTCAGAACAATGAGGGAAAAGACAAACAGAATCCCACAAAGACTGTGAAACAATGGTTATTAACCTTTTCTGGTTCTCTGACCCCTTTGAAAATATGATGAAAAGTATAAATCTTCTTGGAAAAAGAGCATGAATATGCCCACAAGGGCCTTTTATGGTTAAATCTCTGTTCCTAGCACCAGCGGAATGGATGGTATTCAAAAGCAAATCACAAACAACTAAATAAGGAAAAAGGTGGGGAAGGAGCTCCAAAGAGGCCGATGGAGCTGAGGAAAGAGGTTCTGAGGGTTCTTATCCGTAAAGGTGGAAGGAGGGGCAGCTGAGGGCTGATTGTGAACATAAACTTGGGGCATGGGGCTGTGAGCAATAAGGCCAAGAAGGCATAAGTCCTAAATGAGGAAATTTTTTTAATGTTAGAATCAATAAGAATATGATGTGCATATGTTCAGAGCAAGAAGAACGGGAAGAGTACAGTCCTTTGTGCTGGCAGTTTTGACCTCAATTACATCTTTTCTGTCCAGAAGATTAATTTCCAGACTCTAAAGTGTGCAAGTAGGGCGCCTGGGTGGCTCAGTCGGTTAAGCGTCCGACTTCGGCTCAGGTCATGATCTCGCCGTTTGTGAGTTCAAGCCTTGTGTTGGGCTCTGTGCTGACAGCTCAGAGCCTGGAGCCTGCCTTCGGATTCTGTGTCTCCCTCTCTCTACCCCTCCCCCACTCATGTCTGTCTCTCTCAAAAATAAACATTAAAAAAAAATTAAGTGTGCAAGTACACTGCTAAGAGAGAACTGAGCCCCAGATAGAACAAGTTAGAAAGCAACTGGCCACGTTAAATGGATTCAAGGATTTGGGCCTGGAACAAGCACCTGCTGGTAGGCCCTCAGCTGAGGAAAGAAGAAATGCCAACTTCTGTCATGGGGAATGTTCTTACATCTTTTCTGGGTTACTTTGGAAGACAAAGCCAGGACCATTTGATAGAAATCTCAGAAGTGTAAATATCAGATTCTTACTAAGAAGAATATTAGAGTTTCTCTCAAATGGAATGGGTTACCTTGAGAGGTGGCGAGTCCCACATCACGGTAAGTATTCGAGTGAACAATGGGTAGTCATGTTACACAGCTCTGATGGAAGGGTTTGAACTAGAGGTCTCTTCCCAGCCTGGAAGTCTATAATTCTGTGGTTCTACAAGGTTAGGGGAGAAAAGAAAGTACTTTCCCAGTTTACCTTTAGATTGTTTTTATATGTCTTCTCTACCTCTGAATTGGTGCACATCACTCCAGAGTGTGGTCCCTGCTCACCCCTCTATCTCTCTTCCATTCTGCTCGCCTCTCGTCCCATTCTCCAGTTCTTTTTCTCCCTGTCCTTTCATTCTTCCCTATTTCTTTTTACCAAGTCCTAAAAGACAGAGACTGGTTCTAGTTGGTGGAGATCCAAGCTTGCCACACCTCTTGGGAAACCCTCCCTGACTACATCTCCTCTGAGCTCCCACTGCTCTGTGGGATCCCAAGCCTCTCCTTTGATACATAGACTTATACTGCCTGGTGTCCTTTCTTCTATTTCGTCTTTTAACGTAGTTTAACTATTCACAGGCAGGTTGTTTGTCCTCCAAGAGAGCTTAAACTCAAAACTTTGTTTTGTTTTGTTAATCTCCCAAAGCACCTACTACGGTGCACTCCATAGTTCTTCTGAGTGAATGCTTTCTACCACTGAAAGTTCTAGAACCACAATGACTATGAAAAGAGAGCAAATGGACTAAAACTGAATAGCAAGAAGTTTGTCGAGTTCTAAATGGTCAGTATCAGAAAGCTGCAAGGGATTAACGATGAGCTCATCATCCTCCTCATTTTGCAACCTGTGGGACTGAAGACGAGCACGGAAGCGACTTAGGAGCCGACTGGACGTGTCCGGGATAGTGTCCTCCCTTTGACCCCTCATTGCAAAATTTTGTGGGGTTACTGAAGCAAGCTGGCTAATAGTTGTGAGTCTTTGCAAGTGAATAAACCCCCCATTTTCCTGAAGGCATAGTGATGGACTGAGTGACTTCTTAGGGTTCCTTCCAGCCCAGCCTGAGAATTCCTCTTCCTCCGCTTCTCGGGTCCAGCTGTGCGATCACACCTGGGCGCCCAGCGGAAACATGCCGCTGCAATTCTGCCATCTAGCGGTGTGAGGCGGGTATTGCACCACTGGCAGTCTCCACCAACACACCTTCCACCTGAAAGCCCTGGTAACCAAGGACGTTTTACAGACCGCCACCCAGGCACGTGATGTCACTACGCGAAATGCTGCTCTCGGGTGATTACACTCCACTGGAAGTCTCCAGGGTCTCCTCTAGCTCTGATATCTTGGGTTCCAACTTGACAGCTGTGTTAAGGAGACTAAATTGTGGCCATCGATAATTAGCACAGACCTCTGGCAGCGGGGAAAGCTGGGGGTGCGGGGCGGGGGGGCAGCCTGACTTGGGTCTTGAAGGGTGGGAATCATTTGCGCAGAAAGAAGAGCACGCATCAGGAGGGAGGAATGAGATGGATCAAGAGGACGTGGAGGCGAGGAGGGAGACGAGGAGGAGGAGGAGGAGGGAGACGGGGAGGAGGAGGGAGACGAGGAGGAGGAGGGAGATGAGGAGGAGGAGGAGGAGGAGGAGGGAGACGAGGAGGAGGAGAAGGAGGGAGACAGGGAGGAGGAGGAGGGAGACGAGGAGGAGGAGGAGGAGGGAGACGGGGAGGAGGAGGGAGACGAGGAGGAGGAGGGAGATGAGGAGGAGGAGGAGGAGGAGGGAGACGAGGAGGAGGAGAAGGAGGGAGACAGGGAGGAGGAGGAGGGAGACGAGGAGGAGGAGGAGGAGGAGGAGGGAGACGAGGAGGAGGAGGAGGAGGAGGGAGACGAGGAGGAGGAGGAGGAGGAGGGAGACGAGGAGGAGGAGGAGGAGGAGGAAGACGGAGAAGAGGAGGAGGGAGACGGGGAGGAAGAGGAGGGAGACGGGGGGGAGGAGGAGGAGGGAGACGGGGAGGAGGAGGGAGACGAGGAGGAGGAGGGAGACGAGGAGGAGGAGGGAGACGAGGAGGAGGAGGGAGACAAGGAGGAGGAGGAGGGAGATGAGGAGGAGGAGGGAGACTAGGAGGAGGAGGAGGAGGGAGACAAGGAGGAGGAGGAGGAGGGAGACAAGGAGGAGGAGGAGGAGGAAGGGGGGAGGAGGAGGAAGCAGAATGGGGGAGCTAACTGAGGGGAAAGAGGTCAGCTGGCCACAGCAAGTGGTGTCCCTAGGAGCATAGGGCCAAATAAAGGAAGAAACTGACAGAAAAGTTTGGGAGTGACCAGTAGCTTTTAGGGAGGTTTTGGAAGTCCTAATTGAGGAAGCAACTTGATGAAAATGGCGTTCTGGGAATATTAATATTATACCATGCTACAGCCTTCGACTGCAGCAGGGAAATTAAGAGACTAAAGAATAGAGCTTGTCATTCTCTGTCATGTCTTAAAAATCTTAACAGGGATAAGGACTCTTATCTCGCAGGCTGCTATGAGAAAAAGTGAAGTGCTTAGCACAGCGCCCAGCACATAGTAGGTGTTCGCTAAGTTGATAATGCTCTTTATCGTCATCTCTCTGAAATTTGCCTGTGGCCTCAGCAGACCCCATTCCGTAATCACCTTGGCCCTAGTGACTGCCTTCCCCATTTTGTCTCCAGGGGGCAGGACAGGCTCTGGGCTTAGGAGCCAGGACGCACACAATGACCTTTGGACGGGCAGTGGTGAAGGGGCAGAGCAGGGGAGAGTGTAAGCAGGAACCTTCCCTAAATCTCCTCCCTGTGTCCTGCTTTGGTTCATCCCCTCTGATGGTGGGAACTTTCAGTGAAGCTGCCCATCCTCTCTGAGCTGGAGCAGGAAGCTTCCTCTGCAGCATCTGTCCGCAGGGCTCGGGTGGTGAGGAAGCTACACCAGGGTCTGTGTTTACTGTCCCAGGCGCTGGGAGATGGGAAGTCTGGCCTGTGGGCACATCCAGTCGCCTTCATCCTTCCACAAAAGCAGCTGTTCCGTGTGCCATCACTGGCCGTCACCCCACGGGGACGATGGCATTGCTAGCCCCAGGCCGGAGCCCTCCTCCCATCTGCACAGGATCTGGGATGGCCCTTCCCCCAACCTTCATTCGACCTCCTTGAAGGGCCACCCTCTTAGGTCAACAGTCGGCCCCCCCTCAGGGTGGTGGAAGGGACCACAGTGGGCTCAGTCCTATTCCTATAGAGTATATGGTCTGCTACAGAACTGAATTATGTTCCCAAATTCGGTTCCCAAATTGAATTCCCCAAATTCATATGTTGAAGCCCCAGCTTGCTACTCTCAGTGTGAAGGTATTTGGAGGTGGGGCCTTTGATAACCATGTTTGGGCAAAGTCACGATTGTAGAGCCCTCATATGGGGTTAGCCTCTGCCTCTCTTCTTCTCTCCCTCTCCTTCTCTCCCCACTTTTTCTCCTCTCTAGGGATACGACAGGAAGACAGGAAGAGAGTCCTCACCAACCCAAGCAGACTGGCATCCTGATCTCGGACTTCCAGCCCCCAGAACTGTGAAACATAAATGCCTTTTGTTTAAGCCCCCCTGGTCTGTGGCAATTTGTCACAGCAGCCCGAGCAGACGAAGACATGGCCCGGGTCATGGTTTGAAATCCTGGAAGTCAGTCCAAAGAAAAACTTGGAAATAGGTCGCCTTTCACCCACACCTCTTCCCTGGTGGGGCAAGTGCTGACTGGCATGTCAGGCCGGAGGGAGGCTGGGGAGGGAAGGGGTGACTAAGAGGACAGGGGTTTCTTCTGTCTTCGCGTGAACAAGCCCACCACCACAGAGGTCGTGCTGGTGCCCGAGGAGGCTCACCAAGTAGGAAATGCTTCCGGAGCTCCTCCCCCGGTAGAAGCGGTAGCTGAGCCAGAACAGCCATGTTAGACCATGAAGAGAGGTCACACACAGCGGGGCCATAAGGTACAAGGAGCCTGGGTCCGGAGGGCTTTGTGCAGAATGGCTGCCATCCCAGCCGTGGACGGCCAGCCTCTGGACTTCGACGGGAGGGAAAGATGCACTTTTGTTTCTTTTAAGCCACTTTTGGTCTTCGTGACTCACAGCCAAACACAAGCATAACTGCTACTGTGTTCCAAAAATGTTGGCTGTTCTCTGTCACGTGATTACAACCATTTAATGTCTGTCTTCCTGTTAGACTGTAGGCTCCATGAGGGCAGGGACCATGGCTGGGCAGTGAATCCCCAAGGCCCAAGCCAGTGCCATCCACACAGCAGGCACCCAGTGTCTATTGAAGGAGTTGGTAAAATCCCTGCTCGAGACCTTCTTTCTCCCTGGGGCTGAGCACCAGCCTTGGGGCATCTTTAAGGTCTCACTTCAAGCCCATCTCCCAAGGAAAATCTTCCCTGTCACACCTCACTTCCTTCTGGTTCCTCTTCTTACAGGCCTCTTGGAACTTACACCATAAGTTACAAGGATGAAGCCATCCTGCTGCTGTTACGCCACTGGGCAGTCATTTCCTGGTTAGTCCCTGGATGCTTCTGTCATTGCTGAACTGGACCATACGCTACTCTTTGGCAGGGAAAACACTTTCAGTTTTGTAATCATTGGGAGCCTTAGCCCCAGTTCCTTAGAAATGCATATAGTGAACAATAAACACTTCATGAAGAAAAGAAGGGAGGAAATCTGATGAGGCCCCAACGTGGAGGAAGAATGTCAGATTTCAAGTTGGGGAGGGTGATTTTCAAAAAGGAGAAATAAATAAGGTCAAAAAAGAGCAGTCAGAATGGGAGGGAGTAAACAAGAGTGAAAGACTCCCGAGAGCCTAACTTGAAAAAAAATTTCAAAGGCAGGTTGGTGTTGAAAATGGGGAAAAGATAGGATTCTGGGAGTGTGGGCTCGACTACTATTAGCTGTGACCTTGGATAAGTCACTTCACTTCAATTGATCCATTTCTTTTATTTTTACAATTAGGTCTGGCTCAATCACTGGTCTTCTGGTTGTGCTCCAAGGAGCCCAATTAGAGACTCCAAGAAGCTGGAATCCAGCCCGCCGTCTCAGCCAGAGAGCTCGGTTCCCATCAGCTTCATGATTGGCTTCCCCATAGAATAGAAGTTAGTTCGAGCAAAAGGCTTTGGAGCTAAAACAGTTTAAAAACCACTGGAGTCAACGACCCCTCTCACAACTACATAAAGATCTCTGGTTTTATGATTCAACCAGTTTACTCCCAAAGCAGGAGCCCTCTTCAAAGAAGAAGGCCTATACATGGGCCTTGGTCTCCTCTTCCTGGCCAGACTATAAATTCTGAGAAGGGCAAATTTGGGCTTGCGGTTCTCTGCTTCCCACAACAATCTTCCCATTTGGGCTCATGGAATCTCAACAATGGCTGGATTTATGGATGTTCCACAAAGTTCTGTGGCTGGATGCCCCAGCAGGGCAGCAGAAAGGCTGTGAGAGGAGAATCTGATCCACCCTGGAGAGTTCTCAGGGATATAGGGACACCCATACAGGGGTAAGGGGGTCCCTGAGCTCCCATATCAGTGTTTCTGCTCTTGGGTGTGTGTCTTTAACTTCATCGCATCCTCCATCTCCTTCCCTAGCCTGGTTTTCTCATCTCCTCTTGCCACTTGCCCTCCACTGCTCCCCTGCCCTCCCAGGCTGAAGTCTGTGCTCCCTCTGACCCTGACACTTTCCAGGGCCCTGAGCTGGAGTCCTGAGTATGGAGCCCAAGGTTTGAGCAGCGAAGTCAGGGAGATGTCCAGGACACGCAGGGCTGGATCAGGTACCAGGGGCTTTGTACTCAGTGGAAGAGGCACCTACAGGGGCCCACGTCAAGAAACAAGGACCATACACAAAATGTGGTACATACCTGCAAGGGAATACCATTCATCATTAAAAAACAGGGGAATTCTGACATAGGCAACATCGCGGATGAACCTTGAGGACACTATGCTAAGTGAAACAAGCCAGATGCAAAAAGACAAATACTGGATGACTCCACTTACGTGAGATATCTAACGTGGTCAAATTCATGGAGACAGAAAATAGGATGGTGATCACCCGGGGCTCAGGGGAGGGGGAAACGGGGAGCTAGTGTTTCATGAACATAGAATTTTCAGCTTTGTAAGATGAAAAGGTTCTGGAGATTGGTTACACCACAGTGTGAATATACTTAACACCATAGACCTATACACTAAAAATGGTTAAGATGGAAATTCTATATTGTATGTATATTGCCTCCCAGCTCCCAGATACTACTCATTTCTCTGAGGAATATGCATGAAACCTCATATCTCATACGCACGCGCACACGTACACACACACACACACACACACACCTCAATTAATTACTTAAAAAAAAAAATTCAGAGACTGGTTGGAATCAGAGAATTTGGCCCAGGCTTACTCAAACTGTTTATTTACAGGGAGTCCTTGGGGCTGCGGCACAGCGGTTAAGTCCAGGACCCCAGTTCCAGCTCAGTCACTCTGGGCCTCTTGCTTAACTCACCCCAGAAGGGCTAAGGCCAAGGGCCAGGCACCTGAAAGAAAGTGCTAGATGAACCCCAGCCCCATATCACAAACCCCACACCCCAATCAGGATGGCCCTAAGCCCAGGGAGCTCAGGGGGTGGGGAGTGAATAGGAACAGAGTCCAGAGCACCGGCCAGAAGCACTCTCTCTTCTACCCAGGACCTGGATTTCACGGCAGGAGCCTGCACAGGAGACACCAGGCCTAAGGAAATGGTCTTGCCTTGAGAGCCTCTAAGAGAGGCCATAAAGTATGACTGATGGGGGTGGAGATAGGGTGCAAAGACCAGGGAGAGCGCATGGCCAGGCTGGAAGGGAGCAAGGGCAGGAGGCAGGAGCACAGAGAGCATAGGTAGACAGACAAAGCTGCTCTCCCATCATGACCCCCTCCGGTTACCCCCTCCAGTTTCCCGCTACCCCTAATCTGGGGTAGGATTAGGACAGAAAAGCTCTAGGGCATGTGGTGGTGTTTGGGAGGCCCCGGAACACCCCAGAAGGGACCAGGAGGAAGAGGCCGCACTCACCCTAGACGGGTCTGCTTCACCCAGACATTATGTGTTTGACAAAGGCTGGGAAAGAAAACAGAAATCAGTCACACACTTGGCACCTCCCAGCCCCTAGGACCTCTTCCCCTCCCATATACCGCCAGACTTCCAACCTCCCCACCACCCTTTCTCCAGACTGTGACTCTTTCTCTTATTTGGGGTTGAAGGGGAGCAGCTGGAAGAAGAGACGGAACCTCTGCCCTGTGTCTTCGCCGCTGACACTCAGACATGGACAAAATGAGCTACGTTTTCTCTGCTAATCCCTGCAACCTTGAGAAAGGTACCAGCACCACCCCATTGTTCAGATGAGAAAACTGAGGCTCAGGGAAGGTAAGTGACTTGATCCAAGTCACACGGCCAGTCTATCACAGATCTATCTCCAAACCCTGTGCCCTTTCCATTATACTATGCTGTTCACTGCAAGGAGGGAAAAGAACATCCACCGAGAGCTGACCATTGCCCATCTGGTACACACAGCCTCCAGGCCCTGGATCTGTTCCGTCCTATTCTGCAGATCCGCCCAGCCCAAACTGTGCCCACCATGCCTGGGTGTCCGAGGGAGTGAGGCATGACCCGATACCTTCATAATTGATGCAGCCATTGGCATCCTCTTGCCCAGCCAACAGCTGTTCCACTTCAGCCTCGGTCATCTTCTCTCCTGGGGTCGGAGAAGTAGACTCTGAGTTACAGATGGCCAAGGAGGGACAGGCAAAACCCTAGCACTCCCTTGAGTCTCAAGGCCCAAGGCTCCCCAGGTCTGGGAGGTGGACATCCAAGCTTTGGAAGGGGAGCCAAGGGTCTTAGGTCCCTCCTACTCCCTGAGGCCTCTCCCTTTGCCCTACAGCCAGCACTGGGCAAGCAGACCAGGGCCTCGGTGACTGAAGCAAAGACAAGGACGGGGCCCTGGGTCCCACGTCTCAGGCCTCATCCCTGTCTGCTCTCCCAACCTGCTCTCCTCTCCTCCCAAGCCAGCTGAGCAAACCCAGTTGGGGAAGGTTGGAACAACCTTGGGCCTGGGGAGACAGGGCCTGAATCAGGATGTGACCCTAAGGACGCAAGGGCCCTTGGACGCCCCCAACATATGCCACCCGGGCACTTCCGACCCTCCATTCCTCCCACTCGGGCACCACCGGCCTGCATACCCAGGGTGGCAAGGACATGGCGAAGCTCAGCACCCATGACGGTGCCATTGCTCTCCTTGTCGAAAACGCGCAGCCCCTCCACAAAATCCTCGTAGGTGCCCTGCTCCTTGTTGCGGGAGATGTGCTGCAGGATGGGCAGGAACGTCTCAAAGTCCAGCATCTTGGCATTCATCTCTGTAGGCAGGAAGGAAACAATGTGATGGGAGCAGAGGGTCGGCAGGGGCCTGGTCCCAGCTCTGCCAGGTCAGGACCGGGGTAGAAGGGGAAAGCCGCCATGACTCCCAGCCAGACCTCTCAGTTCCGGGTGGCCAGCTAGGCAGGGGAGCTGAGGGTGGCCGCAGCAGGATCTGAGGGGGCCCAACAGGTCACAGAACCAGGCCTCACATTCACAAGGTAGACTTGTGACATGTGACAGGCATGTCACAGAGGTAAACCAATAGGATTGCAAAAAAAGAGAATTTTGCAAAATTCTCCCTTTGGGTCTCATTACTAGACCGCATTGCCTGGGACAACTCTGAATCAATAATTTTTATAAATTTGCAATCCTTTTGTAACTAACCCACTTTTCCCATGTTGACATGTGTTAAAAGCTTTAATTTTTAAATACCGCAAATGTTGGCAATTCTTTCTGTTATAACAACACAGGAACCTCCAAAAATGGAAATTCCAAGCATCTTTTAACCTCTAAGCAGGCCTGCTGGTCCTCTGACCCTTTCCTGCCCACATCCTTCACCCCACACTGTTGTCTTCACCAGCAAGAGGAGGAGGGGAAGGATCCAGATGGAGCCCAGGAAGCCTCTAGAGATGCATCCCAGCCCCCCGCCCGGCTGGGGGCTCTGCCCAGGTCTGCCTGCCCCGCTTAGTACCTACACCTCTCAGAAGGACGTGTGTGTTGGAGCAGCTGTTAACCTTACTACCCATACATGACAAGTGATATTCACAAATGGGACACATTCCCTTATATCACTTTTGAAACTCATCCCCCAAAACCTACTGAATGCAAATGAGCGAAAGAGGCATCATTACAGAGCTCATCTCAAGTCTGCTCCAACTTCTATCAAACAAGTAATTTGCAATCTTTAGTTCTCTGACCCTCATTGGAAACAAGTGGTCACAGGACATTTCAGGGTGGTGACACCTCAACTAAGAGCAACTGGGTGCAGGGGTACGGGCAAGTGGTTCGTGGTCAGATCCCCGCCTCACCTCCCTGCACCCTGGGGCATCAGAGGAAGACACTGAAGCAACAGAATGTCACTCCTGCTCTCCAGGAGCTCCGACCTCACAGGGAAAACAAGAACAGCTCCTAACCTGGGGAGGGGGGCTGGTCTTGAAGGGTTAAAGTGGGAGAGGAGAAAGAGCCCCAGGGGCCAGCGGGACAGACACCAGGACGTGAGCTACAAGGCCCACACTGACCTTCAGGCTTAGGCTTGCCCAGGACACGCAGCACCTCGGCGTTGGTGGGGTTCTGGCCCAGGGCCCGCAGCACGTCCCCACACTGCCCGTAGGTAATCTTCATCTCCCCAGTTGGCGTCCGGTCAAACAACGAGAAAGCCTCTTTGAACTCTGCAGAGAGAAGAGCCGACTGCAGGCCCCTGGGCCAAGGCTGATCAGCCTCCACCCACCCATGCTGAAGAGCAGGTCAATGTGATTGATAAAACATTTCAGTATTTCCCTTCGGCCATCGTTCCAACCCCTCCTTGGAAGCCACCCCACACCATCTTCTGACAATCAAAGGGGCATCCTGGAGACTACATGACCTGCTCCAGCACTGGGCCTGGGATCTATCAGTCATGGTCATATAACCTCAATGTCTCCCCTACTCCATGGCTCCCATCCATCCACCCTTCCCTGCTGTAGGGGAGGTGCCTGCCTGTGGAAAATGTCAGGGAAATGAAAACAGCACTAGCTCAGAAGTCAAGATTCCTGGGTTCTCATCTTGGCTCTGCTGAGTAGCTTAGAATAAGCCCAGCTAAGACTGTTTCCTTGTGCAAACACAGGGAGTAAGGCTCCACTGTGAGGGTCAAAGGAGGTGGCAGCGTGTGGAGGCACTTTGCAAAGTGATAAGACCTGTTCAAAAGCTGGCTACTATCAGTACTGCCTTTTCCAGGCCAGACAAGCTGACCTGGTAGAGACCATCAGACCACTCCAGCTCTACCACTGACCTGCATGTGGCCTTGAGCAAACTACTAGCCTTAATCGGCCCTCTTTTTTTTTTTTTTTTTTTTAGCTCTAAGCAGGGATACAATGTCCACCTGAGTGGGTTGCTGTGCGGATTACCAAGTGCACCAAGCATGCTGTCTAGTGTATTTTAAAGGAATTAACAAATGGTGGCTATTATTGTATTCCCTAGTTCTGGAGCCAGCTCAGAGCTAGGACTCGATTCCTGAAGGTACCAGGTTAGGTATCAAAGAGGCAGGGCCGAATTAAGGCACTCCTGGGCCTTTTGCAAAGAACCTTAATTCCTCATTAATTTGGATTCAACCAGTTCATTACTGGGGATAATCTGGACTGGGAATGGCAAAGAAATGATTTACTAAGCAGATAGATTAACAACGTAAACAAAGAATGCGTGAACCACTTAGGAAGAAAGCTGCTTTAAACCCTCACCATATACGTTAGAAACACTTATTCCTTAGAGGCTGCTTATGGATTATTTACAAATCATTCTGCACATCAAAGCAAGTTCCCCAAGATGTTTACTTGCAAGTCTTTATTGGGCTTTGTAAGAATTTAAAAAGATAGAAAACCATATGTCTTGCAATTACTGAAAAATTGAGTTCAAATTCCATTTCCATTGCTTACTAGCTGTGTGACCTTGGGCAAGTAAATATTTAATCTCCATAAACCTCTCCTCTTCCATAAATGGCACCTACCTCATAGGGTTCTTAAATTACATTCAAATTAAATACAATAACGTATGTTAAAAATCTTAACAAAATGGCCAGCGTATAGTAAATGCTCAAACAATGGAGGTAGTATTATCTCACTACCACTCAACTATGCAATCCTGGCCAGGTCACTTAACCTCACTGAACCTTGGTTTCCTCCTTTGCCAAAAGGAAATAACACCCACCTCACAGTTTTGTTAGAAGGATTAAAACAAATTTTTTTTTTTAACATTTAAGGCAATGAGCATGGCTTCTGGCACAAATTCAGTGCTCGATGAATGTATGTTAGCCGAATCTGAACTCAGACTTTTTGATCTTCTAGTTCATTCAAAAGAGTGAGGTCAGGTTTAATAAAAGGAGTCTCCTCATCAAAGAAGACCATAATGATACTTATTAGGAGGGTGGGACCTGACAGGGGAAGTAATAAGAACGATGACCTGCGATTTGATCACTTACAACGGACCAAGATCTGCACTAATAATGTTGTATGGATTACCTCATTAATCTTTCGAAAACCTTAGGCTACAAGTATTGTTACCCTCATTTATAGGCCAGTGTGCCCATGACTTCTGACCAAGGATTCATGGCACCAAGAAAATAGTGAGGAGGGAGGAGGAGGAGGGAAGGACCTGCTTTACCTGCTAAACTCCAGCCTGCTGCAGAGTCCTGGTATGCACAGAAACCCCAAACACTGGAGTTTAGGGCTGCTACTAGGTAGAAGACAAAGCCAGCGTGATCACGGGGTGCATGAGAGGTGATGTTCATGGCCCAGAAGAAACCTTTTCTCAATAGTCTGTAGTAGTCAGGTGCTTACTAGTGCAAAGAGCAAAGGTGGTAATTCCTTCCTACAAGAATATGGAAATCTGGAGAGGGACTGGTAAATCAAGAGTTAGAAGCTAACTCCTATGGTAAAAACAACAACAACAACAACAACAACAACAACAACAACAACAAAACAGCATAAAAAAATGGGGCCAGGGCACCTCATTGGCTCAGTCGGTTGAGCATCGGATTTTGGCTCATGTCATGATCTCTAGGTTTGTGAGTTCTAGCCCCGCATCAGGCTCTCTGCTGTCAGTGTGGAGCTGGCTTCAGATCCTCTGTCTCCCTCTCTCTGTGCCCTTCCCTGCTCATGCACCTCCCTCTCTCAAAAATGAATAAACATTTTTTTTAATGGGGCCATATCACCTGGAGAATATAAAGCTAAGACATGCTGAAAAGAGTCACAGAATTTCTGAATTGAAAAGAACCAAATATTACTTTGCCAATAAGAAAATTAAGGTTCAAAAAAGTGACTTGCCGAAAGTCTCATGGCCAACAGTGGCAGAATTAGGGCTAATACCAAAGTTTCATTCCAAATAACATTATTTCCAGCATAACACAACCATCTTCAGCTTCATCAAAGATCAAATGAAGAGCTAGCAGGAGTAAAATTAAAACAGAAACAATTCCGATCCAAAATAAGAAACATCTTCAAGGCCAGAGGGATGACAGACTGAAAGGAATTAGGCCACAGCCCTAAAAATCTTCACAGAGGAAAGAGGCAACCAGCCGTCCCCCTTGGCTTTGACCATGATTCCCACTTGGAAAATGAAAAGTTGTGGTCATTAGTTGACTTTCTAGTCCTCGTGAAGTACCACTATGCTTGTGTCTACACAAAAGTATATACTTAATATAAAATCCACTAAAGCTCAACATAGTATTGCAAGTCTTAGCGCTCAGCAATCAGACAACACAAAGAAATAAAAGGCATTCAAAATTGGCCAGGAGGAGGTCAAACTTTCCACTCTTCGTAGATGAACATGATAACTCTACATGGAAAACCCAAACGATTCCCCCAAAAAACTGCTAGAACTGATCCATAAGTTCAACAAAGTCACAGGATATAAAATCAATGCACAGAAATTGGTTGCATTCCTATACACCAATATTGAAGCAACAGAAAGAGAAATAGAGGAGTACGATCGATCCCATTTAAAATTGCACCAAAACCCATAAAATACCTAGGAATAAATCTAACCAAAGAGGTGAAAAATCTATACACTGAAAACTATAGAAAGCTTATGAAAGAAATTGAAGAAGACACCAAAAAATGGAAAAATATTCTATGCTCCTGGATACGAAGAACAAATATTGTTAAAATGTCGATACTACCCAAAGCAATCTACATATTCAATGCAATACCTATCCAAATAACACCAGCATTCTTCACAGAACTAGAACAAATAACCCTAAAATTTGTATGGAACCACAAAAGACCCCGAATAACCAAAGCAATCTTGAAAAAGAAAACCAAAGCAGGAGGCATCATAATTCTGGACTTCAAGTTGTAATACAAAGCTGTAATCATCAAGACAGTATGGTATTGGCACAAGAACAGACACTCAGATCAATGGAACAGAATAGAGAACCCTGAAATGGACCCACAAACGTATGGCCAACTAATCTTTGACAAAGCAGGAAAAGAATATCCGATGGAATAAGGGACAGTCTCTTCAACAAATGGTGCTGGGAAAAACTGGCCAGTGACATGCAGAAGAATGAACCTGGACCACTTTCTTACACCAGACACAAAAATAAACTCAAAATGGATGAAAGACCTAAGTGTAAGACAGGAAACCAACAAAATCCTCAAGGAGAAAGCAGGCAAAAACCTCTTTGATCTTGGCTGTGCAGCAACTTCTTACTCAACACGTCTCCGGAGGGAAGGGAAAACAAAAGCAAA